>NC_137799.1:10553476-10663476 GCF_963383645.1 Muscardinus avellanarius
GGGAGTATTGCTCAGTGGGAGAGCCCTTGCCTACCACTTGAGAAGCCCTGGGTTCCATCCCCAGCACCTAAAAAAAGAAAGAGAAAGAAAGAAAGAGAGAACGAGCACACTATAAATTCAGGTACCTTAAACTCATGTAATATACTGAAAAAATAGAAGTTATGTTTATAGAGTCCATCATTTCATTTTCAGGCACTCAAGTTTCTACACTTGATCAGTCAAAGGTCAAGAACAAAAACGCCAGTGCGTTCCTAGGAGATCCTCAGTATCACATCACTGTTCTAACAAGTGATGAGAGAGAATTCAGACGAATCAAACACCCACACCCCATCCACAGTTAAAAGAATGTCCCTCATTTTTTCCTTTACTGATTCCAACAAAGAAATATGATGAGAAAAACTGAAGGGTTCTCACTTATTTGAATAACAAGTGAAAATCTAAAAATATCTTCACTGTATGTTATTACCAACTGTATCACTGGGTTTTATAGTGACAGCCCTGTGCTATAATTTCTGAGGAAACCTCTACATAAAGCTCCATAAACCCAACCATTCCTGTAATGTATCGCCTTATCTAGCACACAATCATTTCAAACACAACTTTTCATGTTAGTATAATTTGTTCAAAAATGGTAATAAATACATCCATGATGCCAAAGAAATCATTGCACAATCTATTGTAACCTGTTCGTACCAGTGCTGACAGTTAATCCTAGACCCAAGATCCAATGTAAAGGAAAAATAAAATATTTCTATATTACTTGGTTTAATTAAAGATATTCATTATACACATACCTTTTAATGGACCAATGCCACCAATCAACATTATAAATAACCTGGACCAACTGCAGGGTAATGTCTGTGAACAATTATCACAAAACTAAAACAGGGATGGCTGTCAGTTGGTGGCAGAGTTCTTGCTTTCATAATAAATATAAAATCAATTTCCTGCTCTAGTTCCTATTCCGAGTTGAAAATGATATATCTGACTATGAATTCCAACTACCTTCATCCCATAGTTTTTTAAGAAAAGGGAGAGACAAGAAAAAGAAAAACAAAACTTATGAGCCCACCTAAGTCAATTTTTCCTCATCTAAGGACACCTGGATAGTAAAGATAAACATGGACATATAAGCTTGCCATCTCACCTATTTTTTTTTCAATGGAGTGATTCCCCCCATCAAATGCCATTCAATTATTTCCTAAGTCCTGCCCAATAATTCCGCTATAAATTCTTATATGCAAGGCTTGGTACATCTGAAAGCCTATAGAAACCTTTTGTTTAAATAATAATAATATGCAATTTCAAAAGCTTTTTGTTCCCATTTCAATCAAAAATACTTCATATGTTTTAAATGAAATTTTGCAAGTAATCACAGACTAATGAGAATTCATTGATTTAACTCGTTCAGGGAATCTGAACAGGGAATGAGAATTTAAAGTAACCAAGTATTTCATTTAGGAAAGCAGCTGATGTATAGGTACACTAAGTCCTCTTCTCAGAGCAATGTAATCAGGACTTCTGTCTCAGGAGAGGCTCTTATCCTCCGTGTGCACATTTCTAACTCCCATTAACATTAACGGGCACCACACAAGCACACCCGTGCACACGGAGGAGACGCCAGACTTGGTAGTGTGCACGCGTGGCAGCTGTGGTGACTAAATAATCCATATGGCTCTGAGGAGAAGTTATGGTTTATTAGGTCTAGAGTCACAGCTAGTGTTGGAATTCACACTAGAACTAAGCCCCAAGATGGAATGCCTCACTCAAAACCCTCTCCCATCTAACCATACCCAGAGATCTGTAGTTCAGCCAGGGTTTTGCAATTCTCTCTACCAATAGTTTATGCAGGTAGAAGTTCTATGTTTAAGGAAACAATCTTCTCATAAGCCCAGAGAAATTCTTTCCTCCTTCTCCTCCCTTCTCCACACCCATCCTAGTAGTCATTCACTCATTTCCTTACAAAACATGGAAAGTCCCAAACTAGTTTTATAGAGAGAAATTCAAGTTTGACTTTAACTACAAGCCAGTAAAGCCAGAATTAAGTATAAAACTCCATTTTCAACATTAAAACCTAGTAATACAGTAATCTTACATATTATATATATATATATATTATACATATTATATATATAAATTCCACAGGTTGTATAAAGGGCAGAGATTAACCACTAATTCTAACGGGTCTAGCCTTTATGGACTCAAGTCAGAATATTAATGCTCATTTAATATAGTTTCCTGAAGCCCAATTCAATAACCTCCTCCTATCTCCAAAGAAGAAAACATTCTTGTAAAGTTCATTTTAGTGACGATATTGTCACACATGCCCAAACATAGTTGTTTACACTTTAGAAGAGTTAGGTTATAAGGGTTGACTAGCCATTTTGCTAAAATTACATACTAGAAAAGACACTACATGACACAAACTCTTAATATATTTTCATATAAAGAGTACAATGAAAACTTCATATTCTGTAACATTACGCTTAAATAATCACAGGAGAGGAAAAAAGAATCCAACAATGTTCTAGAAGCTTCTCTAGACCTTTCAATCAATTTTATTTATATGCAAAACCAAGAGAAACTAAAAAAAAAAAAAAGAAGAAGAAAGAAAGAAAGAAAAAAAAAAAAACAAAGCTCCTCCTGATGCTAAAGCTCTCAATTTACTGACAGGCAAATGGCTTCATGCTGCCACTTAATCTCATTTCTTGCATAATGCCCTCTAATTAGCATATCAAAGTGAATTAATACTTCTAGGGCATTAGCAATGGGGAAATCTGCTCCAGGCTCACAATAGCAGTTAAGAGAGAGCCAAGAAATCCTCAAAAACACCACAAACCACTTTGCATTGCAAAACTGTTCAATTTATTTATCCTCTCTCTCTAAACACTTTTACCGCACACTGTTTTACTACTGTTCACCAAACAAAATGATAATTGCCAAAGTTACCAGCATCTGTAATGCCTGTTTAGAATCTTAATTTAGATTATGTTGCAGATAATTTCTATATGCAACCATTTGTTCTATTATAAATGTTAATACAGAGACAGTGGAAATGTTGACGGTCTCAATTAGTTAATTTGAATTTGAAATAAAATTTTATGGGATTTTAAAATTTATGAATTTTTTAATGTAAAAAGCCACCTGCTGGACGCTGATGCCTAAGAAATATGCTCTGAAAACTGATGTATCACATAAAGCAAAACAAAAAAATCATTTTGCCCTAACATATGTTGAGTCTCTCAAATAATGGTTTAAACATTGTGAGGAATCATCAGCATTAAAAGGATTACAATGTATACCAAGTCCTCATTAATATGATCACACAAAAAGGGTTATTGTTCAAAATAGCTTAACATTTTAAAGTACCTAAGCTGAAAGAAAACAAGTGCAAAACTTTAAACACATATTTTTGTCTATAATTGCTTTGTTTTCAATTCTAATCAGTTACTATCATGACGACAGAGTCAGTCCAAAAAGAATGCTATGCCAATTCAATTTAACACATTTGATCACATCAATTTCTTTCCTAGATATGCACCCAAATTTAAAACCAAAGCACGCCGGGCGTGGTGGCGCACGCTTGTAATCCCCGCGCTTGGGAGGCAGAGACAGGAGGATCGCGCAGGTTCGAAGCCAGCCACGGGTGCTGGCTTAGGAGACCCTGTTTTCAAATAAAAATGTAAAGATAGGTCTGGGAGTATGGCCCGGAGGTAGAAGGGCTTCCAGGAACCCCAGTACCAAAAAAAAAAAAAAAAAAACAAAGCAAACTGCACCTATCAGTAAAAACACAAACATATTCCATTTATGAAATATGTTTATGAAAAAAAAAAAGAAGGGATTCTGGCTGCAATTCTGCCTGCAATGAGTATCATTAAAATCAAGGGTATGTGGAGACAGGGGAATCTCAGGTTCACAGCCAGCCTCAGCTAGTTAGGGCTTCCACAACTCTGTGAGACCCTGTCTCCAAAAAACAAAAAAAAAATGGGGCTAGGGGTATAGCTCAGAGGTAGAAGGCACCTGGGTTCAACCCCCAGCACCACAAAAAAAAAAACAAAAAAACAAGTGTTGAAGATTAATGAAACTTTTTTTCTAATATGTTCTGTGTCTGAAGACATAAAAAGATGTTACGTTTTTTCAGTGGCTCATTCAAGCACTGCTTCTTTATTAAATATAACACCATCATCTAGTTGTGACGGCAATTTTTGTTTGATTAACTTCTCTAACTTTGTAAAAAAAAAAAAATCTGTGATAACCATGCCTGAAAACTCCAGGCAATTTATACTACATAGTGATGTAAATTATTTACTCTCTTCATACTTACAGTCTCGAATGGCCTACTAAAATAGAGTAAATGTTTGAAAAGGTCAACATGGGAGGAGAGAACGTGCAAGCTTTGTTAGTCAGTCACTACCTAAATCATGCTGATCACACTGATAAATGGCTAAAACACAGGCCTGCTGAGAAAACAAATAAAACATTATTCTCATAGTGTCAATATTGAAATAATAAATATCTAAAGATGTTCACACATACATGAGTGAGGGAAAATATCCTAAATCCTTATTTAACTTGATGTGTTAGGCTGATGTGTAAAGTATTTATTCTGAATAGATACTTCATGGTATGAGTATATAATAAAGTGATGACTTAGGGTGTGATTCATGAAATGCAGTTTCAATTCTTATAACCCCACTTCATATAATTTTATCCTATACTATGCCACCATAATACCAATGTAAAAATAAGCCAAATAAGATGTTAATGCAAATCTTTCATGGAAGTAGCCTTTTCAGAAATTATAAATTGAAATATAAAAGGACAAACTAATGAAACTAATTAAAAGGAAAAGCATCATAGTATGAAAAATGTACATAGGTAGTTTTGGGGGGTTTTTGTTTTTGTTTTGGGGAGGTTTTTTGGGGGTACTGGGGATTGAACCCAGGGGCATTCTACTTCTGAGCTACATTTCCAGTCCTTTTTGCCTTTTTTGAAACAGAGTCTCACTAAGTTGCTGAGAATCATGCTATGTTGCTGAAGCTAACCTCAAATCTGCAATTCTCCTGTCTCAGACGCCAAGTACTGGGATTACAGGTGTATGCCAGCATGCCTGCCACAGCAAGATTTTATATAAGCTGATGAACTTGCATATTCTTTGGAGCAAGTTGGGGCCTCCTCTGTCACTGTAATAATATATTTCTGATTCAAAGTAGTTATATAAATTAATATAATAAATAACATAGTAAAGTTCCAAATAAAACACCAAACACTACACAAATCTATATTAAAATGCAGCCTACTAAAACTGAAAAAACAAAAGAAGTGTTTACACAGATGAAGTTAGTATTGGCAAGAGGTTCAATATTATTTTATTGGGGGAAAAAAAAGTAGGGTTGGAAAACAGCACCACATTTAAATGTCATAACTACATGATACTTTAGGTCATGACATTCTTTTTTTTTTGTGTGTGTGTGGAACTGGGGTTCCTGGAAGCCCTTCTATCTCCGGGTTACACTCCCAGACCTATTTTATATTTTATTTGGAAACAGGGTCTCTTAAGCCAGCGCGGCTGGCTTCGAACCAGCGCGATCCTCCTGTCTCTGCCTCCCAAGCGCGGGGATTACAAGCGTGCGCCACCACGCCCGGCAGGTCATTACATGCTAAACCAGCATGGCAAAGACATTTTTTCCATGCTTTCTATGAAGACTGTATTTTTTAAGGATGGGAGAGGAGGAGAAAAGGGAGTTGGAAAAACACCACTCTTTTACATCTTCCTTCAAAACCTTCTACATAAGCTCCAGTGAGCTTTACAAATCTATAAAAATAGAGAGAATTAGATAAAATATTCTTAAATAGCTTTAAGGATATAGCAATATAATTTATGACATTCCCACAGTACAGGAATGGCTGTATTTTTCTTGTTTAATCGTTTAGTATTTCCAGTGTAAACAGACCATGTTTGTCAAAAATTAATATAAAATTTGAAATGTTAAAGATCCATTAAAAATTGCTTCAAAATAGTTTTGGGGGAACTGAAGTAACAGAGAACAAGACTGGACAATTGTTGCTCCTGGGGAAGGTAAGCAATGAGTTCCGGGCGGGGAGTCCAAAAGCTCTTCTTTCTAAATGTGTTTATGTACAGTCTCATTAAAATAGAAAAATGAACCATGAAACAATGCATTTGTTTTCAAAACTTTGGGAAAAAAATGATGATAATTATACTGGATACAGTACAAGATCAACTTATTTGTGCAATAAATACAATACCAAACTAGTAGATAACAAGTTTTACTTTTCTTACTAAATTTTCATTTGATGGAAGATTTGGCTTTTATACATTGAAAATAAAAAGAATGACACAGCACTGTACAAAGAAAAATATTATAATTTTTATATGAAAGGCTTAAAAAGAGAACAGACCAGAAAAGACTTTCCAATGAATCTCTAAATATGTAGGGTCAGAATTAACTAGAGGTGCTGACTGAGAGCAATGCCCTGTCCTTCTAAAAGCTAGTCACACCTACAACAATAAATATAAAAGGTTTAATCTCACCTCATATATCAGATGCAAATAAAAACCTACTTGCAAGCTACATGTTTGACCTAGTTTTGAATTCTAAAATTCTTACAACTCTTTCTAGGGAAGATTCCTTTTTAAAAGTTAAGCATTTTTAATAATCATTTTCTTCTTCTCCTTAAACATAAAAAAATACTTCAACCAGCTCAACCAGCCAAGCAGGCCTTTCTCTTCCCCTGCGGACACCTCCTGCAGTAGAGAAGTTCATTAAGTTTTATGATCTCCCCAAGTCAGTCCTGCTTATAAGCCTCACAAAGGCTACAAATCTGGCAAACCATCATGTATGCCATTAGACATTACTAGTAAATGAACGCTATTTAGGGTTTGTGGTAGCAATAAATCAGAGTTTGGTTGGCAGCTATCAACACAGAGTATTTTAACCTCCCATTTAAAAATAAAAAGTAGCTTTTTTTAATGTACAATTTTTTTTAACAATACTATGATTCAGATTATATACTAAGATATTAGGTTTTCATTTAAGAAATGCTTTTACCTTGAAAAATACTTTTCTTCATTCAAACTCTTATAATTAATAGCTTTGGAAAGAAGGCAGATTTGTGAGGATGTAATGCTTCACAAAGGAAAGCCCTTCGAGAATCAAGATTAAGATGGCTAAAAAGGAAATGAGCGAATACACCAAAAGAAATAGACAGGCCTCGTGGCATCAGGGATATTTACTATGATACATGATTAACATATGGCTTTAAAAAAATCAGGAAAAAATCTTAACATATCAACAATTAATTATCTCACCGGTTGCTTACTTAAAAATGGTCATATTATCTTGATTTTTAAAGATGTAACTTTTCAGTTGCTTTCAAGATGCATAAATGTCACAATTCAAGGAAACATTTCTGCCCAAAAATAACTGTATGATAAATTTTACAAAAGAATACATTTTCAAGAAAAAGCAAGCATCTTATAGTAAAAGTATACTTTTCTTACCTCTGAACAAGAAAATAATATAATTATGGTAGATTACCCATTTATCTGTCAGAAGGGAAAAATACCTTTTCATATTTAGTAGGGAGGAAAAAGGATGTTTTCCAAACTAAATCTCTCATGCGCATCAGAACTGGCAGTGTTCACTGCCTGATCAGAAACCTCAAAATCTACTGGCAGATCTACAAATACATAGAATTTTTTTAAGTGATTTTGTCTTCTGTTGCAGGAAAAGTACAACTGAAATGACATTATCCACTGAAGTGACAGTTTCTCCCCTACCCCTCCATTAGGCAGAATAGAGCCATCACATAATGCGCCTGGTTTCTATTCACAACTAGGTAAACTTTCTCTAGACTGTAAAGAATTAATCTTTGGATGCCACATCGATAAAATTATTTAAAGAAAAAATTACGTAACATACATATATTCTAGATCACTTATTTTCTAAGTTCCGAAGGTTTCTGAAGAATGACTGTGAAACAGAGAGGAGGAGAGGTGGGCCCTGGAATGTGCTGTCCGGCTTTCTTCTCTTTGGTAACACTAATGTCTACACAGATGTTGTATTTCAAATCGAGTGCTCGGAATCCGGTGATCTTGTCTCCTATGACTAGCTTGGGAGGGTGAGGTGGAGCTATGGACAGTTGGACAGAAAGGAGAGGAGAGAAAAGGCTTCACCCCCATCAATCACTCAGTACTTAAATCCCATCCCTCTCCAGTTTAGAGAGGCTGGCAGGAAGATGCCTCTAAGCAGACAGCCGCCTTTACTCTTTGTCGACTGTTGGCTTTTTACAAAAGAGATAAAGTGCAAACTTGAATCCGCTGGCCAAAGCACAAAAAGAGGATCTAATTTACAAGTTATCACTGAAAGCCCCAGAAACAATTTTCAAAACACAAAAATTCCTTTTGTCAGCTATCTCTTGCTTCTTAAATAGCAATAGCCCTACCAAAGATCTCTCCCTGCCAATAATCCCAAACTCTGAAAAGACTTGTTTCTTTTTCTTAACTCACCTTTGACATGCGCTTGACTATACTTTCCTTTCAGAATGGTGTAACTAAGTCCTGTGCAAATAATCAACTAAGAGGACTTACACTTAATTGAATTCTGCCTGCTGCTAAATGTCTAAACACGAGAAGCAGCTTGGTTCTCAAGCTGGCTAGGCCAAAACTTTAAGAAGGCAAAATAAATAAATAAATAAATAAATAAATATAAATCATGAGAAGGGAGTGAGAGCGGAGGAGTATCAATCCCCTCTCCCTAGTAATATAATGCCGTATAAAGTTGCATCAATCTTAATATTCACAACATAGTCAATACCCCAGTGCTTAGCTGTCAGCAGAAACTGAAGTGGAGCCCTGATAGCAAGAAAACCCTTGGACATTAAGCAACCTAATTTAGTGAGAATTACACACTTTCAGGCTTCTAAACTAAGAATCTTCAGGATTTAATGCTGGATGTTTTATTTCGTGGTCAGATAAAAATGATCTACAGTTTTAAATCACAATGCATTAAAGGTAGCTTTAGAAATCAACATAGAATGAAAGTTAGTAATTCAAAATGACTATGGTTCTCGAGATGTAAAGATCCATCCGAAAAAGAATCAGCTCAGGAAACCATCCATACTAAGTGAATGAAAAGCAGGAAAATTATTCTTTGTGCTCTTTTAATATTTGCTGTTAATTATAGCCTAGCGTATTTATTTAATAGACAGCAATAACTCATCAACTTTTCTGATTACTTTTAGGAGAGGACAGTATATTACAGAATGAAAAATCTGCTGAAGAGGAGGCCAAGTAGACCAGCAACCTACACTCGCTTTAAACACACATTTAACCATTTAAATAGCATCACTTGGTTAACTCTAACCTGGACTTTAACTTTTTCTTTGCCTCAACTTTAAAAAAGGGTAATCTAACAAAACCATATGCCCAACACACACCCAGGGGAAAAAATCAACAATAAAGCTTGTTTAACGCACTTGTATGCCATAAATAGTAAAGATGACGATTACAGACTAAAAAATCTAAATTAAGGTCCCTGCTTCCACTTTAGCCTTACCATCACTTCAAGACTAAAATATCTTCGATTGAGAAATCCTGACAAGAAAGTTAAATTAAAATGAACTGCCAAAAAATTTGCCTAATAGGTACCTGAAAGTTTCTATTCCAGCACTTTTGCAAAACTTGTCTTTTCGCTTATTCCCAGCCCTAAACTTCAAAATTGTTTAACCTGCATCTGTGGACCTTTTTCTACTTTTTATATTAAGCCTAGTTACAAGTGTAATGATCTCAAGACACAAAAATTGATAAAAAGCATAAAAGGATGTCTCTTATTGTTTATGCCTAAAGACATCATGACCCTTTCTAGATTCTGAAAAGTAGTCTTCCTGCCTAGAATGTGAATTCAAACATGCTACTGAGGTCTGTTCGACCGCTTCTGTAGTTCTACCAATGGGTCTGAAGCTTAAGATCGTCCTTGAGTAAAACAAAGTTCAGGAGCCGCTTCTCCGCGGGACTGTCCCAGGCATCCCGTTTCCGAAGCTCTCTTTTTAAAAACTGACACACAAACAAGGCAAAAGGAGAGAGGAGAGGGCGGCTGGCGCTCGGGTCCCCTCTCTGCCTGCGGCCGGGGGCGGCCGCTCAGAGACGGCGACACATTCTCTTCAGCACCTACATTTCATTTTGCACCAGGAGCGGAATTAAGAAATCGACTCCGGATTTATTGCAGTTTTTTCCTCAAGATCGGGAGGTGGGAAGGAGAGAATGATCAAAGATGGCGGTGCCCAAAAGCAGCAGCTCTCAACTGGAGAGTCGAAGGAGTAGCTGGATCCGGCCCCACCTCGGGGGTCTCCAGGCCCGCGCGGGGCGCAGCGTCTTACCTGTTTTCTCTTTGATCTCACACAGGACGCTGAAGAGCGCGGGCTTCATCCTGTGACAGTTCAGGGCATGTTTCCTAAAACACAAGTAGCAAAACACAAAGGTATTAGCATCACCTATGGAATAATATGGCGCCTTCCCTTAAGTTAGACCCAAGATTTAGTTCCAGCCCCCCGTTTTCGGAAAGGTCTTCGGAACCGTGGGAAGTCACCCCGAACTGAAGTTGCCTAGTTGGCGCGGGCGCGGGCGGGGCCGCGGCGGGGACGCGCGACCCCGGGGCCGGGCGGGCAGCGGCGGCGACCCCCGGGGGCGCGGGCGTGACAGCTCGGCAAAGTTCGCGGGCGGCCCCCCCCTCCCTCCCTCCGTCCGTCCCCCCCGGCAGGTCGGCCGCCGCGCCGAGCCCGGGCGCCGCGGGCGGCCGCAAAGTTGCCGCGGCCCCGGCCCGGGCGGGGAGGGGAGGGCGGCGGCGGCAGCCCGCGCCAACTTGGGGCCGCCGCCGCCCCCGGCGCCGAAGTTCCCGGCCGGCCGCGCTCGCGCGCACACACAAAAGAGGCTCCGCGGGCGACACCAACTTTGCCTGCGCCTCGTCCAGGCTCTGGTCGGTGATGGTCATGATCTGGTGGAGGATGTCGCCGATGTCCTGCTTCCTGCCGTCGCCGTCCGCGCCTTCGTGGCCGTGCGGGGGCGGCGGCAAGGCCATGCCCCCCTGCACCGAGTGGCCGGCCAGGTTCACCCCGGCCAGCGTCTGCAGCATCCTGGATTGATCGTCCATCCCGCCGCGCGGAGAAGAAAGGGGCGGGGGCGGGGCGGGGGCGGCGGGGGCCGCGGCCGGCTGCGCGCGGGCGCCCGGTCCCGCTTCCGCCGCCGCGGCGGGCGGGGAGCGCGGGCGGAAGCGCGGGGCGCGGGGCGGCGGCGGAGCGGGGCGGCGCGGCGGGCCCCTGCCTCAGGCGGCCGCTCCCGGCCGCCGCGCGCCCGCCGGGGCCCCGCGCAACTTGCTCCTCAGCGCGGCCGAGTTGCCGGGACGCCGCCGCCCCGCGCCGGCCCGCGCTCTCCCCGCCCGCGGCCGCCGCCGCCGCCGCCGCCGCCGCCTCGGCCGCGCGGGATCCGAGCCCCGGCGGCCCCGGGGGAGGGCGCGGCGGCGGCGGCGGCGGCGGCGGCGGGGAGGAGGCCGGCGGGCGGGCGGGCGGGCGGCCGGCCGCGGGGCGCGGGCGGAGGAGGAAAGTTTGGGAGCGGGCGGGCCGGCGCGGCGGGGTGCGGAGCCCGGCGGAGGGCCCCGGCGGGCCGCGCGCCCGGCGGACAGCGGGCGGATGGGGCGGGCGAAGTCGCCGCCGCCACTGCCGGAGCCGCGCACCCAGCCAGCCGCCGCCGCGGACCGGGCTCGGAGGCCGCTCGGCCGAGGGATTGACAGGCTGCCAGTGCCACTCACTCACTGCGGCCCCGGCGCCCGGGGGGAGGGGCGCGGGCGGGCGGGCGGGCGGGGAGCGCCCCGCAGGCCCCGCCCCCGGGGCGGCGCGCGCGCTCATTGGGCCTTGCGCCTCCCGCCGCCGCCGCCGGCCCCGCCCCCGGGGCTCGGCCCGCCCCCTCTGGCCTCTGATCCCCGGCGCCCGCGAGCGCGCCCCGCATCCTCACGCCTCATCGCGTCCTCGCCCCTCGGGGCGGCCCGCCCCCGCCCGCAAACCAGGTGCCTGCACTCGGGCTCCTGCTCCCCACCGCTGGCATTCGTGGGTGCGGAGGTTGTGTACGGGACAGGGGGCAGCTCGCTCCAAAGCCCTACGGGTGCTCTCCCGCAGCGCCGGCGAGCTTCACGCCTCGGGGAGCTCCCGCTACACTTTCCCGCTCTTCCCGTCAAGAGGTGGTACCCTCTGGGCACCGAGGGCGCGCGTCCCGGGCCAATCGCAGCGCTCTCGGAACCGAACGGGGCGGGACGGAGACCAGAAAAGGCTGTCCCAATTGGAGCGTTCGAAAGGTCCTGGAGAGGGGCGGGGAAGGAGTGGGTGGCGGCCCCGCCCCTCCGCGGTCACCATGGTAACCGGGAGGGCGCCGCTTGGGGTTGGCGTGGGGGCCTCGCGCGGTCGGTCCCTCGAGGGGAGACCAGCGAAGGTGTCTCGCCCACTTGGAGCGTGAGCTGAGGTATTCGAGCGCCCCACACTTTCCCTGCGTGGTGAACGTAAGGCAGAGGGAAGCAGGTCGAAGAGGAGGCAAAGGGCATGAAGTCCAGGACTCATTTCAAGGCTAACAACCCCTGTACACACTGCTCAGGGACTGCTCCTGGGCAGCGCTTCTCGTATTCAGATGCCTCCAGATGTACCGAAGCTGCAAAAACGAGCTCTTTATTTCAGAACTGTGTCTGTTTAGGAATAAAATGGGTTTCACTTGTCCACTTGCCCCATCACCAGGAGTCATTTTACATGGGTGACTCCAACCACAGATTTGCATATCTGTAACACCTCTCCGTCCATTATAATCTGTCTGTGAATGACTAAAGGCTAAATTATTTTGGAATCTGGACTTCCACTTCCTGCGGAGCCTTGAGCTTGCTCTTAAACTGATTTTCCAAACCAGGGTTTCAACATGATTTTCCCACGTTAGATACAGGAAGCTCGCCCTTGGTTAGTCCTTTAGTCAGGTGGTTCTGAAGAGTCTCCTTGTTCCTTCCCCAAACTCAGTAAGCTGTCTTATCTGAAACCAAAAGTAGGGGTGTGTGGATATGAAAAATGGCTCTTACTCTGCAGGGCTTAATGTAGGACAAGCAGTTCTTTAAATGCCAGATGGATTCTTGGAATGAAGCAGGCTACTCAGTTCCAGGTTCTTTCCTTCATATGTTGTGTGTACTTTTAAATATTCCCCACTGCAAAGCTAATAGCCACGCTTACGTTAGGCAAGCTAAAATCCTCACCAACCGCACAGCTGCTGAGGAGGGAGTTCCAGACAATCCACTCTGCTTACTTACCTCCGAAGACGAGCCTCCTTTCGTGTTCATTAATATTCCCTGCTCTTCTGTAGTCCATTTATATGTCAAGCTTCTGATCCTTCTTCAAGCTCTCCTTATGAGTTACTCATAGTCATCATTGATTGCGTTTTCTCTTTATTCTTGGTTTGTTTTTCAAAGCTGTCACCAAATCCTTGTACATTTTCACATAAAGGATCAAGAGCACGCAGACAACCTTTCTTAATCCTCCAATAGTCAAGAAGTAAAATCACGGAATTCTATCTGAAAAATGTCTTAAACGCTAAGATTCCTTCCAGCTCAAAAATCCAATGATCCTGTGACTCGCTGTTAGGCCTGCCCCCTGCCCTCCTTCTAGGCTCATAATCTTGACTAATCAGTCATGAGGATGAGGCTAATTAGCAATGAGGATTTATGGTTATTTCTAGCCCACTCCAAACAATGACTTTTTGTAAGCAAAGCAACATATATAAAAATGTAAATAAAATTAAAGAAACACTTAAGCAAATAAAGGCAATTGGGAACTATGGGCTATGTAAACAAACTGGAGCATAAAAACATAAATTAGAATTAAGAAAACAGTTAAGCAAATGCCAGCAATTAGGAATAAAACTAACTTGTAAAATGTCTAACATCGGCTGCTAGGTTATGGCACACACCTCTAAACACCCATGGTCATTCAACTGATGTGCGAACTTGATGCCATAATTCTGTATCAGCTGATTGGGTCAGGTTAGCGTCTACTTGGGAGCCTTCTCTTTTTCTTGTTATCAATATAAATTGCAATAAAAGAGCCTGGCGGTGCACAATTGTAATCCCAGGACGTGGGAAGCCAAAACAGGAAGATTGCAGGGCCAGTCTCAGCAATTTAGCAAGGCCCTCAGCAGCATAGTGAGACTTTGTTTCAAAATTATATATATATATATATATATATATATATATATATATATATATATATACACATACATACATATACATATATATACACACACATACATATACATACACACACACACACACACACACACATATATATATATATATATATATATATATATATATGCAGGGTATGCTGGCACTTGCTCTTAATCCCAGTGTTTGGGAAACTGAAACAAGAAAATCTTGGGAGAGAGGCTAAAACAAGAAGATCACAGGGTCACAGACAGCCTCAGCAACTGTTACCAAGACCCTGTTTCAAAATAAAAAATGAAGCCGGGCGTGGTGGCGCACGCTTGTAATCCCCATGCTTGGGAGGCGGAGACAGGAGGATCGCGCAGGTTCAAAGCCAGCCACGCTGGCAAAGAGACCCTGTTTCAAAAATATAAAATAGGACGCCGGGCGTGGTGGCGCACACCTGTAATCCCCGCGCTTGGGAGGCGGAGACAGGAGGATCGCGCAGGTTCGAAGTCAGCCGCGCTGGCTTAAGAGACCCTGTTTCCAAATAAAAATATAAAAAATAGGTCTGGGAGTGTAGCCCACAGGTAGAAGGGCTTCCAGGAACCCCAGTACCACCAAAAAAAATATATATATATATATATATATATATATATATATATATATATGTATAAAATAGGTCTGGGAGTGTAGCCTGGAGGTAGAAGGGCTTCCAGGAACCCCAGTATCACAAAAAATAAAAATAAAAAATAAAAATGAAATAGGGCTTAGGGTGTAATTCAGAAGTAGAATGCCCCTGGGTTCAATCCCTAGTACCACAAAATAAGTAAATTGCAATAAAAGCCAGAGGGTCCTAGCCAGGATTCCCTCGCGGGCTCATTGACAACTGCCGTTGCACAAATTCTCCTAGAGTAGTTTCCAAACCCCAAGAAACCGTGTCAGCTAATTGCAGATGTCCCAGGATCCCTGTGCTCGTGCCGGCGTCTCTTGGTGGATATTGCCTTGTCTCTGCTCAGCGATCTGAGTCACATGGCTGGTGCCTTCACAGATAATACAATAGAACCTCACTACGTACCTGAATTCATCTTTGCTGCTTCGAAGGCAATGATTATTAAAAAGTCAAGGAAAATGTAATTTACTTTTGGCGAGCGGACATTCTTGTGCAGTTAACAGTGACAAAGTGGTGAAAACAAAGTGGGGTTCCCTCAGAGCCGTCCCTTCCCATGAGTTTATATGAACATCACCCTCGCTTCTGTCCGCACTGTGGCGATCACAGTGGATGCCATTCTCGGGCACTTTCCCAGGGTGGAACATCCCTCTGTGCTCCCCTTGCTATGTCTTGTTGTAGTCTCACAATAGCCCTACCCAGTTAGGATTATCATTCAGTAAGAAACAGAATAGGAGAAGGTAAGGAGCGCACACAAGACCACAAAGCCAGTAAGTACTGGACCTTGAATCCAAATCTTGATCTGTGTAACTGCAAAGATTACTTTTTAAAGCACCATGCCCCCACTAAAAAAAAAAAAAATGGTCACTTAATTCAAATTACTATGCAAGCCAATTACGGTGGTGCACATCTATAATCCCAGTACTTGGAAGGCTGAAGTAGGAAGTTCACAGGTTCCAGGCCAGCCTCAGCAAATGACGGTGTCTCTGTTTCTAAATAAAAAAATAAAATAGGGGTGTGGGTATAGTTCAGAGATAGAATTCTCTGGGTTCAATCTCTCATACCACAAAAAAAAAAAAAAACACTATTTCAAAATAAAAAGGGATGGGGGTGTAGCTCAAAAGAAGAATGGCCTGAGTTGATCCTCAGTACCATACAAAGAAAAAAAGTACTAAGTAAAATCATAAGACCCTTGGGTGGGCAAGCTGGCATAGACCTATAATTTCAGTACTTGGGAGGCCGAGACAGGGAAATCTAGAGTTGCTGAAGTTGGCTCAAAACCATCTGAGACTCTCAGCAACCTGGTGAGACCCTGTTTCAAAACAAAAAGATCGAAAAGGCTGGAAGTGCCGGGAGTAATGATGCATACTTGTAATCCCAGTACTTGGGAGGCTTAGACAAGGGAGGATCTCAGGGTTCACAACTTAGTGAGACCCTGTTTCCAAATAAAGAATGAAAAAATAGCACTGGGGAGGTAGCTCAGAGGTAGCATGCTCCTAGGTTCAATCCTCAATACCACATAAGGGGGAAAAAAAAATCACAAGGCCTTAATAGATGAAGTGAAAGCTAAAAAATAGATGTTTAATTAAAAAAAAAAAGACTAAACAACTCTATTTTAATCTCATGGCAGGAGAGGAAGGACAGGCAGACCATCCTTCCTAGCCGCCTAGCACCCCACCTCGCTGAAGCTAGTCTGCCATCCTGACCTCACTGACCATCTGCATCAAACTCCCTCCGACTGTGTCACCTGTAATAACTCATTTACCACCACGCTCGATAGTCCTGTGTTGTTTGATTTGATTTTGTTGGTTTGGTTTGGTTTGGATTTTGTAGTGCTGGGAATTGAACCTAGAAGTATTCTACCTCTGAGCTATACCCCCAAACCGATTTTTTTTTACTTAGAAACAGGGTCTTGATAAATTGCTAATTCTGGTGGCATCCTCTTGTCTCCGCCTCCCAAGTACTGGGATTATAAGCATGCATCCCCACACCTGGCCTGGTTTGGTTTAAATAGGAAAAAAAAAAAAAACATACAGCTAAGAAAGAGTTACTCTTTCCAAATTGTCACTTTAGGGAAACCAACTCAGCACTTATTTCCCAGATATACCATTGCTCCATTAGTTCAGGAGTGAGTCTTTAGGGATTGGTCCTTCCAGTCGATAGCATATGTAACGTGGACAAACGAACGTCCATCCTCTGAGGATGGATTTGATTGAGTATTCAAAGGCCACAGTGAAAGCCGGGCGTGGTGGCGCACGCTTGTAATCCCTGCGCTTGGGAGGCTGAGACAGGAGGATCGCACAGGTTCAAAGCCAGCCTCAGCTACTGAGTGAGGCTCTCAGCAACTTAGTGAGACCCTGTTTCCAAATAAAATATAAAATAGGGCTGGGAGTATAGCTCAGAGGTAGAAAGCCCCTGGGTTCCACACTCAGCACCACCAAAACACACACACACACACACACACACACACACACACACACACAGGGCCACAGTGAAAACAGTTCCCCTTTTCACATCAAGGCCCTTAAAACAGATTTTTTTTCAGTACTAGTGATTGAACTCAGGGGCATTCTACCTCTGAGCTACACTCCTAATCCTTTTTTTTATTTTTTATTTTGAGACAAGGTTTCATTAAGTTGCAAAGGGCCTCACTGTGATCCTCCTGTCTCAGCCTCCCATATACTGGGATTATAAATGTGTACCACCACGCCCAGCTAATATTTACTGGCATCCATAATTTCTGGACAGTTTGATAGAGAGCCAGCCCTTACGTCCTTTGATTGCTCAAAGCATCTGCTTCAGTGCAGGATCGGGCACTACAGAAGGCACTACGGCCACACTGCCAATTCTTCACCTGGCGTTTATTGTCCCTTCTGTGTGCCTGATTTTTTTTTTTTTTTTTTGGTACTGGGGATTGAACCCAGGTTTATTTTACCCCCAAGATATACCCCCAGCTTTATTTTATTTTATTTTGAAACAGGGTTTCACTAAGTTGCCATGGCTGATCTCAAGCCTGCAATCCTCTTGTCTCAGCATCTCAAGAACTGGGATTAGCCAGGTTTAGTGAAGCATGCCTACAATCCCAGTACTTGGAAGATTGAGACAGGAAGATTGCAGGTTTGAAGAGAGCCCCAGAAATTTTTTTTTTTTTTTTTTTTTTTTTTTTTTTTTTTTTTTTTTGGTGGTACTGGGGTTTCTGGAAGCCCTTCTACCTCTGGGCTATACTCCCAGACCTATTTTATGTTTTTATTTGGAAACAGGGTCTCTTAAGCCAGTGTGTCTGGCTTCAAACCTACATGATCCTCCTGTCTCCGCCTCCCAAGCGCAGGGATCACAAGCGTGCGCCACCACGCCCAGCCAGCCCCAGCATCTTAGCAAGACCCTTTACAACTTAGTGAGACCCTGTTTAAAATTAAAAAAAAAAAAAGGGCTGGAGGTGTAGCTCAGAGGTACAACCCTTCTGAGTTCAATCCTCAGTACCACAAAGCAGAGAGAGAGAGAAAAACAGACAGACAGACAGACAGACAAAGAGAGACAGAGACAGAGAGACAGAGAGAGAAAGAAGAAAAAGGAGGAGGAAGAGGGAGGAGAGGGGGAGGAGGAATTGGATTCTAGGTGTGTGTCACCAAGCCCATTTTGGTGCTGCCTAATTTTTATTCTGCTAGCAAGGTGTTCAGTCCTACTCAGTCCCACTCAATGTCTAAGACAAGTAGCAGCATCCTGCCCCCCACCTTCTGAGCCTGTTGGGAGGAGGAATGCCTTTGCTAACTAAAAAAAATTTTTTTTGTGGTACTGGGGTTCCTGGAAGCCCTTCTACCTCCGGGCTACACTCCCAGACCTATTTTTACATTTTTATTTGGAAACAGGGTCTCCTAAGCCAGCGCGCGCGGCTGGCTTCGAACCTGCGCGATCCTCCTGCCTCTGCCTCCCAAGCGCGGGGATTACAAGCGTGCGCCACCACGCCCGGCTGCTAATTAAAATTTTTAAAAGTACAGAATGAAGGAGGAAAAAAGGGAGCAGATGTGGCTCTTCTCTCCTTCCGTCTTCCGCCTCTTTCCAAGCGGAGTCCTGATGTGGAGTAATAGCGGCAGCCCTCTTATGATAAAGAAATGATCATAAAATCCACATTGTTTGGTGGTTTACCTCTGTGCTCTTCCTCCCCAAACTCATAACTCCAGTCCAGTAATGAGAAAAACATTAGACAAATCCCAACTGACAGACATCCCACAAAATATCTGACCAGTAGTCCTTGAAACTGTCAAGGCTGTCAAAACAAAGGAACATCTGAAAAAACTGTCCCAACCAAGAAGAAACTAAAGAGACATAAAGACTAGGTGTAATCTCATATCCTAGATGGGATCCTGGGACAGAAAAGGGACATTAGGTAGAAACTAAGGGGGAATAAAACTATGGAAGTTGGAATAAAGTATGTACTTCAGCTAATAATAGCATATCACTATTGGTTCATTAATTGTGAAAAATGTACCGTATAAATGTAGGATGCTAATAATAGGTGAAATAGATTATAGGGAATTTTGAAACCCTGTACTAGCTTCTCATTTTTCTTCTGTAAATACTTAGAAATAAAACATTCGTTAAAAATAAATATGATGTGTGGGACAGAAAGATAGGCAGAGAGAGCCTAGGTGTCTGCAGGGATTGTTGAAGATGTGAACAGAACCCGCAATTACTTACTCCTGGATTTCTACCTTGTGAGTAAGCTCAGTTGCTGTTTTAAAATTGCTGTTGGTAGAATTTTCTGTTACTTGCAGCATAGCTAACAAGGAACTATAAACACTTAGAGGAAGGACGGATGGGAGGATGGATGGATGGATGGATGGATGGATGGATGGATGGATGGATGGAATAGCCTAGTATGGTACCAAGCTCATAGTAGAAACTCCCACAGGTGGGGACATGTGGTATGATGAAAAACAGTTTAAAACCAGGTGTAGTGGCATACAGCTTTAATCCCAGCTACTCAGGAGGCCCACAAGTTCAAGACCTGTCTCGACAAGTTAGTGAGACCCTGTCTCAAAAGAGAAGGGAGTGATGTGCACCTCAGGGGTAGGATACTCCTATCCCCCAAAGAAAAAATAAAAATAAAAAAGCTTGAAGTTGGCCACAGTATCACTTAACTATAATCCCAGCCTCTCAGAAAGATAAGGCAGGAGGGTCACAAGTTCAAGGTCAGTCTGGGCAACTTAGTGAGATTCTGTCTCAAAAATTTGTTTAAAAGGCTGGGGGTGTCGCTCAGTGGTAGAGCTCTCGCCTCACATGTGTAAGGTCCCGCATTCACTCTCCAGTAGAGGACAAAAAAAATTTTTTTTTGAGCTGGGCATGGCAGTGTACTCCCAGCACTCCCATAGTATTAGCTACTCGGGAGGCTGAGGCGGGAGGATCTCTTGGTCCCAGGAGTTCAAGGTCAAACTGGGTAGTATGACAAGACTCTACCTCATAAAACAACAAAAATATTAGCCCAGAGGGTTGCAAATTCAAGGCCAGCCTGGGCAACATATTGAAACCCTATTTGGGGACCTCAGGTAATGGAGTGTATTAGACTCCTGGGAGGTAATATCGTAAACCCTTGGACTTTGACAAGGGATGACAATGGCTTTATTTTTCCTGAGCTCTTGAATCCCACCGACTTTATGCTCAGTATGGCAGCTGGTCACCAGGAAGGCTAAGCATGTGACGAGAAGGTTGCAGTTTTGAGCCAGCTCAACTTTCCAGGCCAGGAAGGGAGCTAGAATTTGGGTTCAGTGTCAAAGCCCATGATTCAGTCAATCGTATCTGCATCACAAACTGTAGTATAAACTCTGGACTCCACAGCTCAGGGAGGCTGAGTTGGTGAATCCATCCATATGTCAGGAGGGGCAGAGCTCTCACAGCACAGGAGGAAGCTTAGAACCCTCTCAGACTTGCCCTTGACCTCCACATTTGACTGGTTCTGCCTTACAGCCTTTGTGGTAGTGCTGTCATTATTAAGGCATAGTACTTTCCTAAGTTCTGTATCTTCCTAAAAAATTATTGAACCTGAGGGGGACCTAGAAAGACCCAGATGTGTGTCCAGCTGATTAGAAAAAAGGAGGCCTGAGGAACCCGGACTTAGGGACCCTGGAGTCAGTTGTGATGGGCCTCATGACCTTAGCTGGTTTAATGCTAACTCTAGAAAGTTCACTTCAGAACTTTATTACCAATTTTATTACACTAGGAGATCAAGGGCAAACCAGGAAACAGGGTCTTTTAAGCCAGCTGAGGCTGGCTTCGCACCTGCGCTATCCTCCAGTCTCAGTCTCCCAAGCATGGGGATTACAAGCGTGCGCCACCATGCCCAGCGAGAAAAAGGTCTTTTGACATTCAGCTTAATATCTAGAACAGCAGGGTGTGGTGGTGCACGCTTGTCATCCCAGCATTCGGGAGGCTGAGATAGGAGGATAGCAGTTTGCGGGCAGCCTCAGCTACTTAGCGAGGCCCTTTGCAACTCAGTGAGACCCTGTTTCAAAAAATAAAAGACTAAAAAATAGTATTGGGGGGTGTAGCTCAGAGATAGAATGGTCCTGGGTTCCATCCCCAGTACCAAAAAAAAAAAAAAAAAAAAAAAGCCAGAACAACTCCAGGCATATAATTGATGCCTAGGAAATATTTGCTAAGTAAATAAATAAAAGGGGCAACCAAAAAATCACTACCTTGAAACAAAGGAATCTGCTTTTATTTGAAACATACTAAAAACTTTGGGCAAGATCTAAATAGCTGCTGAACAGAGTGCCCAGGGATGTTCCTTAAAGCTGGTGCATCAATCCGGAGTTTCAACTGTTAAAAGCAGGAGGCCCCACAGTATATTTCTTTTTATCTCACCAGCTCTTTGTCAACACAAGGCCCATCTCCTAGTCCTGTTTCTTTCCTAGACTTACAATAAAAGTGATTTAAAGTAAAAGTTTCTTTAAGAATTATGCTACAGGACGCTGATCCAAAAATAAATTTTGTAAAATTATTTTTTTTTACCCATAAGAGGACCGTCAAAGATTTCCTGGTGATATTATTTCAGAAGAACTTATGCACCGGTTATAAACTTCCTTCTGTCAGAAATACCTGAATGATACTTTTGAGTAAATCTTCCATTTTGAATTTGTGGGTGAGATTTAAGTGTGGAAACAGTTCAAATGGACTCAAATGTTATTTTATTTTTATCATTATAATTGTGTTATAGGGAATAGTACTGATGCCAGTGTATATTTATGAATTTTAATTTGGGGTACTAGGGATTGAACCCAGGGGCATTCTACGATCCAGCTACACTCCCAGCCCTATTTATTTTATTTTTGTGTGTGGTACTGGGGGTGGAACCCATTTTCTACCTCCAGGCTATATTCCCAGACATATTTTCATATATTGATTTGGAAACAGAGTCTCACTCAGTTGCTAAGAGCCTCACTAAGTAGCTGAGGCTGGCTTCGAACCTGTGCGATCCTCCTATCTCTGCCTCCCAAGCGCTGGGATTACAAACCTGTGCCATCATGCCCGACTCTAGATTTTATTTTTTTAAAAAACAAGTTTATGCTGGACACAGTGGTGCATGCCTATAACCCCAGTCAGTTCTTGGAAGGCTGACACAGGAGAATGGCAGGTCCAAGACCAGTGAATGGCAATTTAATGAGACCTTTTTTAAAAATAAAAAAAAAAATAGAAAAAGGGGCTCAGAGATTAGAATATCCCTGGGTTCAATCCCCAGTACAAAAATAAAGGAAAAGAAAGTATCTTCTGGGATTTTAAAAATAATATTCTTCTTTATCGTGGCAATATATAATAATTTTATGAGTGTGAGGGGTTCAAACCCAGTGCCTCCCGTGTACTAGGCAGGTACTTGATCACTGAGCTACAGCCCCAGCCCCTGTGTTACCACTGATTAGCACAATACAGTAGCAATGGGGCCAAATAAGAAAATGACACTTCCCCAAACCATAAGATAGGAAGCTAGGCAAGGAGTAGATATTCATATAGACTCAAATTTTATAACTCTTGGGAATTGTGATCTGTGCTTATTCTGGGCTATAAAATCACATCTTAAATTACTAAGATCTCAGGGGTATTTGCAGTTTTGACAGTGCATGAGATCACACAGGGAGAGTGTGAGAGTTGAGAACAACAAGGGCCCACGACAGAACACCAGTAATTAAGGGTGAGTGAAGAAAGCAGGAGCTCGGAAGCCGATGCCGGCTGGAAGAAAGACTAGAAAGCAGAGCCGCGGAAGACACCCAGCAGCGAGCCAGTGTCTCCGCCGAGCTGGAGCCGCAGGTGTGGACTTAATGACAGAGACAGCTTTGGAGGAACCCCAGGCTTGGCGACACTCACGAAGGAATGAATGAGAGGCCGGACTGCAGACGAGGGTTCACTTTGGCCAAAAGAGAAGAGGAAGAGGCTAGGGAGCTGGAAGGACTTTGGGAGGATCTGAAAGAAACCTGTGAATGTGTAAATGGCTCACGGACACAGCCTGCCTCCGAGGAGGTGGAGAGCTGGTCCTCCAGGGATGAGGTCCTGAAGAAGCAGAGGGGGCTGGTCCATGCGCTGCTGCCCCTGCCCTTGATAGCAATATCTATGGAAGAGAGGGAAGGAGCCGCAAGGGGAAGTCGACATTCACTGCAGAGCACAGGCTGGGGCAGCTGCAGAGCCAGAATGGCCGGATGGGCTGTCTTGATTGGGCCAACATGGCTGGGCCTTTGTACTTCGTGTGTGTGGAAGGGGGGAGAGACAGACAGACAGACAGACACACACACACACATACACACACACACACTCTTGAAACTGAACCCAAAAGGCTTCTCCCAGCTACACCCTCAACCTTATTTTATTTTATTTTATTTACTTTGTGTGTGTGTGTGTGTGTGTGTGTGTGTGTGTGTGTGTGTGTGTTGCTGAGGATTGAACCCAGGAGCATTCTACCTCTAAGCTACACCACCAGCCCTATTTTTTGTTGTTGTTGTTGCAAGTCTGGGGATGGAACCCAGAGGCATTTGAACTCCAAGCTATACCCCCTGCCCAATATTTTATTCTTTATTTTGAAACAGGGTCTCACTGAGTTGCGGAGGGACTCACTAAATAGCTGAGGCTGTCCGCGAACCGCGATCCTCCGGTCTCAGCCTCCCAAATGCTGGGATGACAAGCGTGCACCACCACGCCCGGTTCCCCCCAGCCCTATTTTATTTTTTATTTGGAATCAGGGTCCCACTCCATTACAGAGGGCCTCACTAAGTGGCCGAGGCTGGCCAGGAGCCTGCAAGCCGCCTGTCTCAGCCTCCCAAGTACTGGGCGCCACTATGCCCAGCTGCCTTTGTAATCTTGCACCCATCGCTGTAAGAAGTGGGCAGCCCTGACCAGAAGGGCATGACTTTGGGCAAGGTGGCTGTCTGCAGCTGAGACTTGGAGCTACAGCCTGCCTTCAGGTGGCACTTCCAGGAGGACAGACAGCTCTTCACTGAAAGGCAGCTAGAAGTCACAACACACGGCCCACCACGTTCCTCTCCAAGTTCAAGTACTTGGGTGGCTGAGACAGGTGGACCGCAGGTTCGCTGCCAGCCTCAGCAACTTGTGAGGCCCTCTGCAACTTAGTGAGACCCTGTTTCAAAATAAAAAATAGGGCTGGAGGTGTAGCTAGGCGGTAGAATGCCCCTGGGTTCCATCCCTAGTCCCGCAAAAAATAAAAAATAAAAATAAAGCTGAGTTCTCCAGCCTGATACTCAACTCCTCCATCATTGGCCCATTCCCACCACTCCGGGCTTCTCTCTCACCTCCTGGACAGTCCAACTCCTCAATTTTCACCCCTCAGTTTGGAATGATTCTGGTCTTACCCTATTCTTCCTTCAAAATCCTTAGAAGCCTAGTGCGGTGGCGCACGACCGTAATCCCAATACTTGGGAAGCTGAGACAGGAGAATTGCAAGTTTGAGGCTAGCCTCAGAAGCTTAATGAGACCCTGTTTTGAAATAAAAAATAAAAAGGGGATGAGTGTAAAATGCTCAGTCTTCAAGTAACAAAAAAAAAAAAAGTCAGTAAAATCCATCTTAGAGGTCACTATTTCTGAGAAGCTTCCTGCTTGCTTCTTCCAGATAAGAGCAAATTTCACCCTTGTATACACTTTTGTGTGTGTGTGTGTGTGGTATTGTGGATGGAACCCAGGGGACTTCTACCTCTGGGCTACACTCCCAGACCTAGTTTATATTTTTTTATTTGGAAACAGGGTCTGTTAAGCCAGCAGAGGCTGGCTTCAAACCAGTGCGATCCTCCTGTCTCAGCCCCCCAAGCATGGGGATTACAAGCGTGTGCCAACCATGGCCGGCTTTTGTATACACGTTTTTGGGGTTTTTTTTTTTTTTTTTTTTTTTTTTTTGCAGTACTGGGGATGGAACCCAGGCCCTATATTTTATTCTTTATTTTGAAACAGGGTCTCACTGAGTTGCAAAGGGCCTCACTAAGTAGCTGAAGCTGTCCTCAAATCGCGATTCTCCTGTCTCAGCCTCCCAAGTGCTGGGATTACAAAGCGTGTGCCACCACGCCCGGCTTCCTTGTATGCACTTCTGTTTTTGCACTTAACTGCCCTGTGTTGACAGTTGTGGCTCTCCCTAGCTAGGCTGTGAACTCTCTGAGAATAGGATGAAGTCAGCTCTCCTGCCCCAGTGCTGGGCACAGAGGAGGGACTAAATGACCACTGGTTAAGTGAATTCATGGAGATGAACTAGTGAGTTGGCAGAGCTCAGGCTCAGTGTGCTGACTCGTTTGGAGGCTGGCCCCAAAGACAGCCAGTGGCCATCTGAATTATAGTGTCCAGTGAGCCTGGCGAGGCCCAGCACATCTCACCATAGTCCAGGAGCCTCCTTGGTGGGTGGGGGCAATAGGATTTCTGGGACTCGGTGATCCACAAAAGGAAGCAGCATTTTTATTTAGAGGAAGAAGGGGAAAGGATAGGAAAATATTCTATCTCAGTCTAAATGAGACCTCAGCTATTGTTTACCGGTACAAAGACAGGCTAGATCTGCACAGGGCCTGGAGGAGGAGTCCAGGGAAGGCAATGTGGGGCCCTGGTCCAAGCCTGGTACTAATCATCATCAGGGGACAGCAGGTTCAGGGTCCCCTAGGCCCACGGTCTGCAGGGCTCAAGGAGATGACAGATCTCACAAACTTTAGTTTCTTCAGGTTGTATTGAGTCTGGGGCTGGGTCCTTCTAAGCCCGCTTGGGGTAACTGGCCTGGGCTGCCAGTGTCTTCCTTCTTCTTTTCCTCCACAAACACCGGCTCTGTTTTTTTTTTGTTTTTTTTTTTTTTTTTTTTTTTTTGCAGGTTTGGGGCTGGAACCCAGGAGCATTTGACCTCTGAGCCACACCCTGCCCTATTTTTTATTCTTTATTTTGAAATCGGGTCTCACTGAGTTGCAGAGGGCCTCATTAAGTAGCTGAGGCTGTCTGTGAACCGCGATCCCCCGGTCTCAGCCTCCGGAAAGCTTGGATTACAAGCCTGTGCCACCACGCCCAGCTTCTCTTTGTTTTCTGACTTAATCTTCACAGTGTCCGTTTAATATCAATGTTTATGTTTGAGTTTTTCTTATGGCACTGGGGATTGACCCAGAGGTGTTCTAGCTCTGATATACACCCCCAGACTTTTTTTTTTTTTTTTTTTTTTTGCGGGTCTGGGGATGGAACCCAGGGGCATTTTACCTCCGAGATACACCCCCTGCCCTATTTTTTATTCTTTATTTTGAAACCAGGTCTCACTGAGTTACGGAGGGCCTCACTAACTAGCTGAGGCTGTCCGCAAACCGTGATCCTCCGGGTTTCGGCCTCCCAAATGCTGGGATTACAAGCATGCGCCACCACACCCGGCTTCTTATTATAATTTTTAATTTTGAAACAATCTCACTAAGTTGGGGAGGGCCTCACTAACTTACTGAGGCTAGAAGCTGGTACTATAGATGTGCATGACCACACTTGGCCTAGAAGTGTCTTTCTATGCCAAGGCTCATCATTTTGTAGGTGCCAACTCTCAGGTCTGCTGCTAAGGCAAGGACTTTCCTGTCCCTACTCTGCTGACTGTAGTGGGAAGGAAGAGAGGCCCTTCCTAGGGGTGAGTGGAGCGCTCAGTTGCCAGCCCCATCCTCCTGCCTTAATCTGGAATACTGCCGGGGACAATCTGTCCCCGGCACCATCTTTGATAGTAGTGCCTTGTAAGACAGCTTCTCTGACTGGCCTTAGTCCCGGGATGACAAGATGTTTAGTGCATACTTACTAAGGACATTATCCCATCTAATTCTTGCAATAATCAAATGAAGAAGATATTATCATCCCTAGAGTGTAGATAAGAAAATCGAAGCTCAACACAACGGGAGAATCTTTCATTCATCCGAGTCACCCAGCTAGAAAGTAGCAGAGCTAGAGATTTGAACCCGGGGCTGCCTGACTCTGAAGTTCAAGCTGGGCTTGCTTTTTATTTTTTTTCTCCCATTCTCTTTATTTTATTGCATTAGAAATTTATTTCCTTCACATATACGGAATATAAAACCTATCTTCACAGTGAATTATGCCTCTCTGCTTTCATTTTTTCATGCAAAAATTAATGGCCACTTCCTGAAAAAAAAAAAAACTGAAATAAATCCATAGCCTCACACCCCTCACTGGTGCACCACGCTTCTGTTCCTTGAGCTTTGTCGGGGACCCTTGGATGTTCAATACATATTCCACAATTATGCTCTTCAGTTGTCTCTTGTGTGAATTTCTTGTTTGCTCAGCTTGATTTTATCCCTTGTGATGCACACAGTAAATGCATAATAAATGTTGGGTGAATGAATGGATTTTACATGTATCTTGCTGAAATATATGCAGCTCTGTTTGATTCACTAGAGTGGCATACCCGAACAAGAAATAATTTTTCTTAATGTGCCCCTTATAAATTGAACCCGACCGTATTTGATTAATTTCACATCATGCATTTTTATTGCACCAATCACTCTGGTATCAGGTCATATTTATTTTAAAAACAGATTCACAAAGGGTGCAGGGCCGGAGTGACAGTGTAAATATGTTAATAATAAAAATAATACTGGAGATATTTTACTGGAAACTCTCGTATGCTAATGATGAGTAAGTATATTCTACGGAAATACGCTTGATTTACAACACAATTAATTTTTTAAAAAATCCAGATCCTAAACCATAGCTCCTATACTGAGATAATGAAAACTGAAAATGAATATTCAGGCCATAAAATCAGAGGAACAACAACAACAAAAAATCTCCTGAAAGACCTTTGGCATTTTCCTTAGAACAATGGCCCAATCACTGGGAATGGTCCCATTGTTGGATCAAATTCGTCCAGATTAGGAAGAGCCCTCTGGGTGGCTGTGGTGATTTTTGAAGAACACGTATGTATGTCGTCCGTACAGCTCTCACAGTGAAAAACAGTACGTATCATCCAGTGACCAAAGAGGCCTGGCACCTTCAATCATGCAACGAAAGGCTTTGGGGGTTTCTTGTTCAAGAGAAAGCAAAGTCTTTCATGTCAACTGCTATTGTAGGATGTGTGAGTATTTCTATAGTTAGACATTGCGCCCTGTCTCAGGATCTAGCTCAGAAGGAAATGCATCCTCATACCCTATTCACACTGCGAGAAATAAAAGATGTGCTTCACGTGGTATTTCATCTCTCAGCTCAGACGGTCTAAGAAAGCGAGCATTCTTATGCACACTTTGGGGAAAGATGCCCATTTGGGTATTAGGATTTATAAAGTTACTCTGCCCGCCTTGTATCCGGAAGGGGAGGAAGCAGATGCTGCAAGGCGATCAGGCAGCAGCTGGATCTTCACACCAGTGCAAATGGTGGTGATTTCCTCTCATTTTTAAGGACAGAACTGCCCTGCTGTAGTAGGCACCAGACTTTTGGCTACACCTAGTTGGCATATTAAACAAATCTTGCATAAAACTCTGATAATAAAATAAAATTCTAATTATAAAAAAGAGATGCAGCCAGGCGTGGTGGCGCACGCTTGTAATCCCCGCGCTTGGGAGGCAGAAACAGGAGGATCACACAGGTTCGAAGCCAGCCGCGCGCGCTGGCTTAGGAGACCCTGTTTCCAAATAAAAAAAATTTAAAAAAATGTAAAAATAGGTCTGGGAGTGTAGCCCGGAGGTAGAAGGGCTTCCAGGAACCCCAGTACCACCAAAAAAAAAAATTGTAATCCCCGCACTTGGGAGGCGGAGACAGGAAGATCGCGTAGGTAAGAAGCCAGCCGCGCTGGCTTAAGAGACCCTGTTAAAAAAAAAAAAAAAAAAAAAAAAAATATATATATATATATATATATATATATATATATATATATATATATATATATGTCTGGGAGTGTAGCCCGGAGGTAGAAGTGTTTCCAGGAACCCCAGTACCACCAAAAGAGAGAGAGAGAGAGAGAGAGAGAGAGAGAGAGAGATATGCAGGTTTGAGTTTTATTTATAAAAAACAGAGGTATGTTTCTCTGGCAGTAATTGTTCATCTTCAAAGAAACATCATAGAATGAGTTATCACCATTTTTTGTAAAAAACAAACAAACAAATCCTCCCCTAAATAGGAAATAACCAAACTGGTCGTTTGTTTATTCATTTATTTGTTTTTGTGGTACCCAGGGACATTCTACCCCTGAGCTACTTTCCTAGCCCTATATTATTTTTTATCTTGAAATGGGGCCTTGCTAAGTTGCTTGGGGGTCCTCTGACCTGTAATTCTTCTGTCTCAGCCTCTCAATTACTTCTTGCTGATTTTTTTTTTTTTTTTTTTTTTTTTGGTGGTACTGGGGTTCCTGGAAGCCCTTCTACCTCGGGGCTACACTCCCAGACCTATTTTTACATTTTCATTTTGGAAACAGGGTCTCCTAAGCCAGCGCACGGCTGGCTTCGAACCTGCGCGATCCTCCTGTCTCCGCCTCCCAAGCGCGGGGATTACAAGCGTGCACCACCATGCCCGGCTTGATTTTTTAAAACTGTACTAAGAGATGAACCCGGGGCACCTATCACTGGGCTATATTCCCAGCCCTTTTTATATTAATTATTTTATTTTATTGGTGGTACTGGGGATGGAACCCAGAAGCCTTCTACCTCCGGGCTACACTCCCAGACCAATTTTTATATTTTGTTTCAAAACAGGGTCTCTTAAACCAGCTGAGGCTGGCTTAAAACCTGCTTGATCCTCCTGTCTCAACCTCCCAAGCATGGGGATTACAAGTGTGTGCCACCACGCCCGGCTAATTTATTTATTTATTTATTGTGGTACTGGGGATGGAACCCAGGGGCATTCTACCTCTGAGCTACACCTCCAGCCCTATTTTTTATTCTCTATTTTGAAACAGGGTCTCACTGAGTTGTAAAGGGCCTCACTAAACAGCTGAGGCTGTCCGCAAACCGCGATCCTCCTGTCTCAGCCTCCCGAATGCTAGGATCACAAGTATGACCTGCCATGCCTGGCTAAGTGTCTTGCTACATTGCCCAGGCTGGTCTCAAACTTGTGATCCTCCTGCCTCAGCCTCTGAAGTAGCTGGAATTACAGTTGTGCACCACCATGCGAGGTTACTCGTCTGTTATTATAGTATACTATATGTAGTTCCAGACCACACCATTCCTATGATGGTTGATGGTTATGAAGGTTTTTTTTTTTCCAGAACTAAGGAAGGAACACAAGGGCTTTCTACATCCCAGCTACATCCCCAGACCTACTTTTAATTATTTATTTTAAAATAAGGTCTCCCTAAATTGAGGAGGGTCTCACTGGCCGTGAACCTGTAATTTTTTTTTTTTTTTTTGTACTGGAGATTGAAACCAGGGACATTCTTCTCTACCTTTGAGCAATGACTCCAGGATCTTGCTATCTTGCTAAATTGCCAAGGCTGGTCTCGAACTTGCAATCCAAACTAGGATTATGGGTATGTTCCATGTGCCTGGCTTGCAGTTGATTTTTTTTTTTTTTTTTTTTTTTTTTTTTTTTTTTTGGTGCTGGAGATTGAATTCAGGAGCATTCTACCTTTGAGCTATACTCCCAAACCTGTTTTATTGTTTATTTTGAAACGCAGTTTCACTAAGTTGCTGAGGCTGACTGAGAACCTGTTACCCTCCTCTCTCAGCCCCCCAAATACTGAGATTACAAGCCTGCTCCTCCACGCCCAACTATAGTTGAGCTTTTACCTCCCTTCTTTCCGGAGCATCCTCTGCAGACATTTCCTCTCGTCCTTTAAGCAGCACGCTTCTTCCATCCTACCTTCTGGCTCCTGAAAGGTAGTTTGCCATGGCCAGCATGACATGTTGGTGCATTTTTAGTTCTCAGTGACCTTGCCCATGAAGAGGATCATCTTGCGTTTCCCGCTGTGGGTCACAACATTAAAGGGAATTGTCTCCAGGTCCTTACTGCTGAGTTGTCTGAGTGTCCAACCCCAAACCCCTCCTTCAGGGAAAGGGAGCGGCCGGGCTGGGCCGAGTACATGGGCTGTGATGGTGCTCAGTTCAGGGCGTGTGTGTGTGTGTGTGTGTGTGTGTGTGTGTGTGTGTGTGGCCAGGGGTGGAACCAAGGCCTTGAACGTGCTAGGCAAGTGCTCTAGCGCTGAGCCACAGCCCTGGCTTCCAGGGCTGAATGTTTTTATGTGAGGTTGGAAGGCAAAGGGCAGTTAGAGGAACAAGAATACCAGGGGCTCTTATTCCAAGGACCCTGGCTGTTACTCAAAGCAGCAAAAGGGAGGAGTAAAGGCCAACAGGCAGGGGGGCTGGCCATGGGTTTTCCTGGTGCCCAGCTTGCTTAGCAATCTCAGCTTTGCTTTATGGGCTGGGGGCAGGGTGTGGTTAACTAAAGGGCTTGGAGAGTAGGAACACAGACTCCAAACTGATGTCGCGTACAGGCGAGGAGGAGAAGCCAACCTATTATAGAACAGAAGAGAGGCCAAGACCCAGGTTCAGCTGGTTCAAGCCCAGTGTGCCCTTGCCAACGTGAATTTGGCAGATCGCTCCTCTACTGCAAACCTCAGCTGCTCATCTGTGAAATGGAAATACTATGAAATGAGAATACTTAACCTCACAGGCGATTGTAAGGGCTCAAAGAGATCACACTTATAAAGTACTTCATTAGGAGCTTCTTTTAGTACGCAACCACATTTCTGCTCACATGACCAGTCAGTGAGCCACCTCTGATTTATAAATATGTTCAATATTGTCATTCTCCCTCCATTAGAATGTAAGCTCTGGGAGGGAAGGTCTTTGTCTTCTCTGATTCTATCCCTAGCACTAAAACATAATGCCTAACCTAGGCATGGTGGCACACGCTTGTTAATCCCAGCATTTGGGAGGCTGAGACAGGAGGATCGCAGGTTCGTGGACAGCCTCAGCTACTTAGTGAGGCCCTTTGCAACCCAGTGAGACCCTGTTTCAAAATAAAGAATAAAACATAGGGCTGAGGGTGTAGCTTGGAGGTAGAATGCCCCTGGGTTCTATCCCCAGTACTATAAAACAAAACAAAACAAAACAAAACCAAAAAACATAATGCCGAGCTAGGTGCTCAAGAATTTAGTTATTATATAAATAAGCATTGGCCAATGTTTTGATTACCATTTATGGGTCAGAAATTCATTTTTTGGTGTGTGTATGTGTATGTGTGTTGCTAGAGAACAAAGCCAGGAATTCACACATCTAGACGGGCATCCTACCACTGATCTAGCCTCCTAGCCTCCTGCTTGTGTATCTTTTTTTTTTTTTTTTTTTTTTTTTGGTGGTACTGGGGTTCCTGGAAGCCCTTCTACCTCCGGGCTACACTCCCAGACCTATTTTTACATTTTATATTTGGAAACAGGGTCTCCTAAGCCAGCGCGCGCGGCTGGCTTCGAACCTGCGCGATCCTCCTGTCTCTGCCTCCCAAGCGCGGGGATTACAAGCGTGCGCCACCACGCCCGGCTTGTGTATCTTTGAAAACATAAATTCTAGCCAAATGCGGTGGTGCATGCCTATAATCTCAGTACTTGGGAAGATGAGACAAGATGATTGTATGTTCAAGACTACTTTCAGAATTTAATGAAATTCACAGCAACCTAGCAAGACCCTGATTAAAAATAAAATAAAATTAAAAAAATAATAAAATAAAATTAAAAGTGCTAAGTGTAGCTCAAAGGTAAAATGCCCCCGGGCTCATCTCCAATACCCCACCCTGCACACACACACACACACACACATACACATTTATTTATTTTTCCAGTGTTGGGATGGAACCCAGGTCCTCGCACATGCTAGGTAGGTGATCTACTACTGAGCTAATTCCCAGCCCTAGATATAATTTTTTATTTTTTATTTTTTTATTTTTATTTTTTATTTTTTTGCGGGTCTGGGGATGGAACCCAGGGGCATTCTACCTCCAAGCTACACCCCCTGACCTATTTTTTATTCTTTATTTTGAAACCGGGTCTCACTGAGTTGCAGAGGGCCTTACTAAGTAGCTGAGGCTGTCCACGAACCGCAATCCTCTGGTCTCAGCCTCCCAAATGCTGGGATTACAAGCATGTGCCACCACGCCCGGCTCTAGAAATTTTTAGAGTACAAAAAAAAAAAAAATTGAGAAGTTAGTGCAGAGAATTCCCCTATGCCACACACTCACTTTCCCCTACTATTAACGTCTTACCTTAGGATGGTACATTTGTTATAACTATTAACCAGAGCCAGGTGTAGTGACGCACCCCTGTGATCCCAGTACTTTGGAGGCTTGGACAGGAGGATGGAAGATTCGAGGACAGCCTTGACAACGCAGTGAGACTTTCAGAAACCTAGGAAACTACTTCAAAACAAAAACTGAAATAGGCCTGGAGGTGTGGCTCAGAGCTGTAGAATGCCGCTGGGTTCAATCCTCAGTGCCACAGAAAGAAAGAAAGAAAGAAAGAAAGAAAGAAAGAAAGAAAGAAAGAAAGAAAGAAAGAAAGAAAGAAAGAAAGAAAGGAAGGAAGGAAGGAAGAAAAGACTGAGGGGAGCCGGGCGTGTGTGGTGGTACACCCCCATAATCCCAATACTCAGGAGGCTGAGATAGAAGGATCACAGGTTTGCTGCCAGCCTCAGCAATTTAGCGAGACTCAGCAACTTAGTAAGATCCTGATTCGAAACAAAAAATAGAAAGAGGTAGGGTTATAGCTCAGAAGTAGAATGCCCCCGGGTTCAATTTCCAGTACAAAAAAAAAAAAAAAAAAGAAAAGAAAAAGAAAGAAAGAAAGAAAAAAAAAAAGGCTGGGAATGTAGCTCAGAGGCTCAGTTTATTAAGAAATGGTTGTGTTTATTAACTAAAGCCCGTCGTTTCTTCAGACCTTCTTGGTTTCCTGAGTTTCCTCTGCTTCAAGAACACACCAGTCGCCGGGTGCGGAGGTGCACGCTTGTCATCCCCGCGCTTGGGAGGCAGAGACGGGAGGATCGCGCAGGTTCGAAGCCAGCCGCGCGCCCTGGCTTAGGAGACCCTGTTTCCAAATAAAAATGTAAAAATAGGTCTGGGAGTGTAGCCCGGAGGTAGAAGGGCTTCCAGGAACCCCAGTACCACCAAAAAAAAAAAAAAAAAAAAAAAAGAACACACCAGTCACATTACTGGAGAGGCATGTGTCCTTGGGCGTCTCTTGACCTCAACAAGTCTCAGATTTTCTGTGTTCTTGCTGACCTTGGCTCTTTGGAGAAGTATTGGTCAAGTCTCTGGTAGGAGCCTTCATCTGGAATGCATTTGATGTTTTTCTCGTGTTTAGACTGGAGTGATAGGTTTGGGGAGGAAGAGCACAGAGATAAAGCATCCTTCCTATCACACGCATCAGGAACGCACAGCAGCAACAGGACTCGGGCCGTGGCTGCTCACTCTGATCACCTGGCTGAGGGAGCGTTCCTCGGGTTTTTCTACTGCACGGTCACTGATTCTTTTTGCTCCTTTCCATTCTGTATTTTTTGGTAGGAAATCACTATTCACAGCCACTCTTAAGGAGTAGGGATGTTCACTGCCCTCCTTAAAGGTGAAATGTGTCTGTAAATTGTTTGAAATTCTTCTTTGCAAGGGATTTGTCTCTTCTTCCACATTAATTTATTCAATCATTTATTTATACCAGTATGGAGTAGTAGATATTCATTTCACACTTTGAGTTATAGTTGAATAAAATGTAATTTCTGTGGTTGATCAAATTGCTTCAGGTCTGGCCATCGGGAGAGCTTTTGTTTAGCTTCTGTGTCTCACCCTCAGCGCCCCCCCCCCCTTTTCTGTGGTACTGGGGATGGAGCCCAGTGGCATTCGACCTCTGAGCTAGACCCCCAGCCCTATTTTTTATTCTTTATTTTGAAACAGGGTCTCACTGAGTTGCAGAGGGCCTCACTAAGTGGCTGAGGCTGTCCACGAACTGCGATCCTCCTGTCTCAGCCTCCTGAATGCTGGGATTACAAGCGTGCGCCATCACGCCCAGCTCTCAGCCCCTTTTTTGAAGTAGGGTCTCGCTAAGTTGCCAAGACTGGCTTGAAACTTGGAATTCTCCTGTTTCAGCCTCCCAAGTTGCTAGCATTACAGGTGTGTACTACCACACCTAGCTCAAAATGAAAATTGTTTCATTCAAAACCACAATTGTTGAATCTGAAGGAAAATGACTGCAAAACGTATACTGTATATTATCTTCTTTTGGGAAAAAAGGATGCTAGAATCTTGGCATCTGGGGATGTAACTTCATGGTAGAGCATTTGCCTGGCACGTGTGGGGTCCTGGGTTTTATTCCCAAAAACTTCCCTCCCTGTAAAAAAATTGTGACATCTTTGAGAGGCAGATTTTACCTTCTTTCTTTCTCTCTCTCTCTCTCTCTCTCTCTCACACACACACACACACACACACACACACACACACACACACACCATTTTATAATTCATAAAATTGCATCACACAACCCTGCCCAGGTAGATCTAGTACTTCTACTGTGCAGATGGGAAACCAAGCACAGAGAACAGAGACGTGGTACAATGTACCCACCCATATCGCACAGGTGAACTGAAGCTAATAGTAATTTAGTTCACTTAAAGAAACATTTTGTGTTGAGATCTTGCTAAAGAACTTGAAAGTACTGCCAGGCATGGTGGTGCACCTCCTAGCTACTCAGGAGGCTGAGACAGGAAGATCTCAAGTTCAAGGTCAGCCTGGGCAACTTAGCAAGACCCTGTTTCAAAATAAGATAACATAACGGGCCAGGTTTTTACTCCATGGTAGAGTGTTTGCTGGGAACATGTGAGGTCCTGGGTTCAATCCCGAGTAATGCCAATCAAACAAAAACAAAAACTGGGCTATAAGCTGGGTGTGGTGGCGCACGCTTGTAATCCCCGCGCTTGGGAGGCTGAGACAGGAGGATCGCACAGGTTCGAAGCCAGCCTCAGCTACTGAGTGAGGCTCTCAGGAACTTAGTGAGGCCCTGTTTCCAAATAAAATATAAAATAGGTCTGGGAGTATAGCCCAGAGATAGAAAAGTCCCTGGGTTCCACCCTCAGTACCACAGAAAAGAAAAACAGAAAAACTGGGCAATAAAAAAGATGACTAGTTTACAGCATCTCCTCCCTATCTCGCAGAGCCTTTCTCTCCAGTATAATGTCCAGATTAGGCAGGAGATTGTACCGGTGCTTGAGAAAAATCTAGTATCTCCAGCACTGACAGAGCTGGGCAGGTGGAGCAGAGGCTCCTGGCAGGGCAGGTAGAAAGCTGCAGCACAAGCGTCCTGATGAACAGGGCTGGCGTACAGCCTCCGGCACGTCCGCCACCAGCACGGGGCAGCCTGCTTATTTACAAGTACGCTGCAACACCACACTGCCATAGCTTGTTTTTTTTTTGTTCTTTTTTTCTGTGGCGTTGGGGATGGAACCCAGGGGGCATTCTACCTCTAAGAATACAACCCCAGCCTGATTTTTTTTTTTTTTTTGGTGGTACTGGGGTTCCTAGAAGCCATTCTACTTCCAGGCTACACTCCCAGATCTATTTTATATTTCTATTTGGAAACAGGGTCTCTTAAGCCAGCGCAGCTGACTTCAAACCTGCACGATCCTCCTGTCTCCGCCTCCCAAGCGCGGGGATTACAAGCGTGTTCCACCACGCCCGGCTCCCAGCCTGATTTTTTATTCTTTATTTTGAAACAAGGTCTCACTAAGTTGTGGAGAGCCTCACTCAGTAGCTGAGGCTGGTCGTGAACCTGCAATCCTCCTGTCTCGGCCTCCCAAACCCTGGGATTATGAATGTGGCCACCACGCCCGGCTTTCTTCCACTTTTGAGCACGGGTTTGTTCACGGTTGATCGAGGCACTGGTTTTGCTCAAAGTTACTTGGGGGACACTAGCCATGCGCTCTTTCAAGAGCCAATTACTACATTTAATTTTCAGTTAGAAAACACTTACTGGACATCTTACAGATGTTCTGGACCAGTGATATAAAGATAACTAATCTAAGTAGGGTTGCTCAACCTGTGTGGAGCGGGTTGGCCTGGGACGTATTAAGTGATGATTCTCATTTCCTATAATGTAAATATTTATTGAGCCGTGTGTTCCAATGGTGCCAGTTATCAGGGACGCTTTGATGACCGACATACACGGTCTCAGTTTCCTTCTTTTTGGTCAATTGTTTCAGGCAAGGTGGAAAAATGATGCACAGTAAGGATTATATATATAATGTGTACACACACACACACACACACACACACACACACACACACACACGGGATTGAACCCAGGGCATTCTACTTCCAAGCTACATCCCAAGCTCTTTTGATTAACTTATTAATTTTCATGCTGGGAATTGAACCTTGGGGCATTCTACCTCTGAGCTATACTCCCAGCCATTTTTATTTTTTATTTTGAAACAGGGTCTCACTAAATTGCTGAAGCCGGCCTTGAGCCTGTAATCCTCCTGTCTCAGCTTCCCAAGTACTGGAATTGCAGGCATGTGCCACTGTGCAGGGCAAATGGTGTATTGCTTTGTTTTGTTTTTGCAGTACTGAGGACTGAACCCAGGGCACATGCTAGGCAAATGCTATATCTTTTTTTTTTTTTTTCAGTTCTGGGGGCTGAACACAGGGGCATTCCACCTCTGAGGCATACCCCCAGCCCTATTTTTTTTTTTTTTTTTTTGGTGGTACTGGGGTTCCTGGAAACCCTTCTACCTCCGGGTGCACTACCGCGCCCGGCCCCAGTCCTATTTTTAATTCTTTATTCTGAAACAGGGTCTCACTAAGTTGTGGAGGGCCTCACTAAGTACCCAAGGCTGGCCGCTAACCCGCCATCCTCCTGTCTTCAGCCTCCCAGGTGCTGGGATTAGAAGCATGTGCCATGCCACTACGCCCAGTTAAATGCTGGGTCATTGGACTACATCCCTAGCCCAGTAAATTTCCCTCCTTCCTTCCTTCCTTCCTCTTTCTTTCTTTCTTTCTATTTTTTCTTTATTAATTTGGTACTGGGGATGGAACCCAGGAGCATATCACCTCTGAGCTACAACCCAGCCCTATTTTTTATTCTTTATTTTGTTTATTTATTTATTTATTTATTTATTTATTTATTTATTTATTTTTGGTGGCACTGGGATTCCTGGAAGCCCTTCTACCTCCGGCTACACTCCCACAGGCTACACTCCCAGACCTATTTTTTTTTTTATACTTTTTTATGTGGAAACAGGGTCTCTTAAACCTGCGCCATCCTCCTGTCTCTGCCTCCCAAGCGGGGGATTACAAGCGTGTGCCACCACGCCTGGATTATTCTTTATTTTGAAACAGAGTCTCACTGAGTTACAAAGGGCCTCACTATGTAGTTGAGGCTGTCCTCAAAGTGTGATCCTCCTGTCTCAGCCTCCCAAGTGCTGGGATTACAAGCATGTGCCACCATGCCTGACTTTTTTTTTTTATTATTTGAAACAGGGTCTTACTAAATTGCAGAGGTCCTGGGTAAGTTGCCAAGGCTGGCTTCAAACCTGAAATCCTCCTGTCTCAGCTTCTTAAGTACTGAAATTACACGCATTTGCCACCATGTTCAGCTATTTTTAAAAATAATTTCAAAATAGGATTTCAGTACATTACATAGGATCTTACTGAGTTCCTGAGACTGACCTCAAATCTGTGATCCTCCAGGTCAGCCTCCCAACTACTGAAATTACAGGCACGTGTTGTTGTGCCCATTTCAAGACACAGCAAGGATTTAAAAGATTATTTGGAAAAAAAAACCCACCAAAACATTATTTGGAGCTGGATGTGATGATTCATGCCTGTAATTCCAGTACTTGGGAGGCTGAGATAAGGAGGATTAAAGGTTTGAGGCCAGCCTCAGCAACCTAGCAAAGCCCTTAACAACTTAGTGGGTCCCTGTTTCAAAATAAAAAATAAAAATAAAAACTAAAACAGGTGAGTCAGGTGTGGTGGCGCATACTTTTAATCCCAGTACTTGGGAGGCTGAGACAAGAGGATTGCAGGTTCACGGCCAGCCTCAGCTACTTAATGAGGCCCTCAGCAACTTAGTAAGACCCTGTTTCAAAATAAAAAAATAAAAAATAGAGCCGGGTGTGATTTGGAGGTAGAATATCCCTGGGTTCAATCCCTAGTACTATAATAATAATAATAATAATAATAATAATAATAATAATAATAAAACAGGTGTAGCTCAGTGGTAGAATGCCCCTAAGATCAATCCCAACAACACACACACACACACACACACACACACACACACACACACACACACACGGAGACTCAGAAGCCTGGGCAAAACCCGCTTTTCTGGCTTGTGTAAATTCTCGCACAGTTCACGTGCATATCCGGGCGAGTGTGTTTGAGGGTGATGCTAATGAGTTGAGATATGGAAAACCTAAATCCACTTTCGAGGAGTATTGATGCAGGGTGGAGGAGGCCTTAGAAAGGGTCCCTGTGAGAAAAGGCAGAAGGAATTGGGGTTACTAATAACATATCACAGAGAAAAGAAGGTTAAGGAGAATTTAATAGCCGCCTTCAAATATCTAAAGGGATATTGCTCTTGTGTTTTAAACATCAGTTCTTGTCTACTTTAGACAGGACATGAGGGAATTGTCTTAAATGGGAGCAGGAGGGACTTAGATTAGATATCAGTGGGGAGAAAAATAAAGCCCAGAGGAACAGACTGTGCGGCGCTGGAAGGCAACCTGATGTCGAGGAAGGACGTGAGGGCTTTAAGGACAGGCGCAGCTGCTGGCTCGCTCTGGGGAGCGAGGGAGGGGTGGTAAAGATCTCAGGGCCTCCGAGTCAGCCAGTTACAAACTGTACCATGGTGAGCAAATGATTTCACCTTTCTGAGACTCAGTTTCCTCATTCGTTAAGCGGGGAAAATAACAACATCTATTTATTGGATTGGCTAGAGGATTAAATTAGACGAGGAATTAGCCCAGGGCTTGGTGCAGAGTGAGGCTGGACCAGTGATGGATGCCATTCATTACTGTTAATCAGCTACAGGCTCACGAAACAAAACAAAACACTCTACATATAAACATAAGCTTTCGGTTCAGGTGCATCGAACAAACAAATGCTGCTGTGTGTTGTTTTTTTTGGGATTTATAGCTTCACTAACATATGTTATGAACATTCAGATAGTTAAGTAAAAATAAAATTAGTATAATGGAGTTAGTGAAGTGGTCAAGAGCATAAAGTCAGTGGAAGATGCAAGCACTTTGAACAGTGCCCGGTGCCTAGCCGGGCGTGGTGGCACACGCTTGTCATCCCAGCATTCGGGAGGCTGAGACAGGAGGATCGCACTTTGAGGACAACCTCAGCTACTTAGTGAGGCCCTTTGCAACTCAGTGAGACCCTGTTTCAAAATAAAGAATAAAAAATAGGGCTGGGGGTGTAGCTCAGAGGTAGAATGCCCTTGGGTTCCATCTCCAGTGCTGCAAACAAAAGAAAAGAAAACAGTGCCTGGCAGGCTGGGCACAGTGGCACACACCTGCAATCCCAATACTCGAGAGGCCCAGACAGGAGCATCCTGGGTTTGGCCCAATCTTAGCAACTTAATGAGACCCGCAGCAACTTAGTAAGATCCTGTTTCAAAATAAAAAATAAAACAGGACTTGGGTAGAACATGCCTGGGTTCAAACTCAGTACTGGAAAAAAAGGCATGTGGTGATGGATATCTGTAATTCCAGTACTTGGGAGAATGAGGTAGGAAGATCAAAAGTTTGAGGGCAGTCTCAGCAACTTAGGAGGTCCTCTGAAACTTAGTGAGGCTCTGTTTCAAAATATACAATAGCCGGGCGTGGTGGCGCACGCTTGTAATCCCCGCGCTTGGGAGGCAGAGACAGGAGGATCGCGCAGGTTTGAAGCCAGCCGCGCGCGCTGGCTTAGGAGACCCTGTTTCCAAAATGAAAATGTAAAAAATGGGTCTGGGAGTGTAGACCGGAGGTAGAAGGGCTTCCAAGAACCCCAGTACCAAAAAAATATATATATATACAATAAAAGCCGGGTGTGGTGGCACACTTGTAATCCTAGTACTTGGGAGGCTGAGACAGGAGGATCAAAGTTTGTAGCCTCAACTACTAGCGAGGCCCTCTAAAACTTAGTGAGACCCTGTTCCAAATTAAGAATGAAAAATAGGGCTGGGGGTGTAGCTTGGAGGTAGAATGCCGCTGGGTTCAATCCCCAGTACTGCAATAAAAGAAAACAAACAAACAAAAAAATATATATGAAAAAATAAAAGCTGGGCATGGTGGTGCATACTTGTAATCCCTGTACTTGGGAGGCTGAGATAGGAGGATTACAGGGTCAATGTCAGCCTCTGCAACTTGCCGAGGCTCTCAGCAACCTAGTGAGAGCCTGATTCCAATGAAGAACTAAAACTGGGCTGGAACCCAGGCATGGCGGCACACACTTGTGATCCTAGTACCTGGGAGGCTGAGAAAGGAGGATCACGCAGGTTCAGTCAGCCTCAGCAACTTAGTGAGGCACTCTGCAACTTAGAGAGATCCTGCTTCCAAAAAATCCCAACCACCCCAAAAAAGCACAAATAGGGCTGGGGGTATAGCCCAGAGGTAGAATACCCCTGGGTTCAATCCCCAGTACTACAAACAAAACACACACACACACACACACACACACACACAACTGCCTCAGGATATAGCCAAGTTAAATAACAACAACAACAACAACAACAACAAATAGGGGCTGGGTGTATAGCTCAGAAGTAGAATGCCCCTGGGTTCCATCACACACACACACACACACACACACACACACACGGGCTGGGTCTTAACATGAAGGTAAAATGTCCTTGATTTAATCTTCAGTACTCTCCCCAACGTACAAAATCAATAATAATAGTTATTATCGCTATTAGGACGTGAATACACACATGTCGTGCCAGAGATGGAACCCAGAACCTTCGCACGTTTGATAAGTGCTCTACCACTGAGCTACACCTGTGATCCCAATAAGGCCAATTTTTGAATGAAAGGTTCAAAGAAAGAGCTAGACGGTTTCTCAAGCAGGAGAAATTGCTCCAAATTACTATGGATCAAACAGGTGGATAAGGTTCTGAAATCACTAACCTGTGAATGTACTTGCTTAGAAGGATCTTGGTTATCTCAAACAACATTCAATTATTCACTATCCGGTGTCCTAGATCGATCTCTCTCTCTCTCTCTCTCTCTCTCTCTCTCTCTCTCTCTCTCTCTCTCTCTCTCTCCATCCCTCCCTTCATTATTTCTTCTTGTTCCTCTTCCTCCTCCTCCTTCTTTCTCTCTCTCCCTCCCTCCACCTCCCTCTCCCTCTCTTTCTCCCTGCAGCACTGGGGATTGAACCCAGGGTTTTATTTTGAGACAGGGTCTCACTAAGTGCCTAGGCTGGCCAGGAATTTGCAATCCACTACCTCACGCTCTTGAGTTGCTGGTATTACAGGTGTGTGTCACTGTACCTGGCCACAATTTTTTTTGTGTGTGGCACTGAGGATTGAACCCAGGGGTATTCTACCTCTGAGCTTTACCACCATCCCTATCTGATTTATTTGGAAACAGGGTCTCACTAGGTTGCTAAGGCTGTGCTTGAACCTGTGATCCTCCTGCCTCAGCCTCCCAAGTACTGGGGTTACAAGTGTGCACCACCATGCCCGGCTCACATTTTATTTATTTATTTATTTATTTATTTATTTATTTATTTTGCATGTCTGGGGATGGAACCCAGGGGCATTCTACCTCTAATTAGACAGCCTCCCTAATTAGCTGAGGCTGTCTGCGAACTGCGATCCTCCAGTCTCAGCCTCCCGAATGCTGGGATGACAAGTGCGCGCCACCACGCCCGGCTCACATTTATTCTTAAAGCATTTGCAGACACTACTTTGAATACGTAAAGACACGTATACGTAAACAAACGTAAAAATACGTTTGTTTCTGATATTTTGAATATACCTAAGAAACAGTCCTCTACGTTATGATTATATTCAATAAACTTTACTTCACAGCAATTAGAACTCTGCAGCACATTTAAATTACTAATATTTATTGAAATATTTTTAGCTGCAAAAACATTTTATGTTCACTATTATTTATTAATGCCCTGTTTTAAAATATTACACATAAAATTTATTCCAGTGCACATTAGTAAATAAATTATGCTTGTAATTTCTAATGCATTTTTAATTATAAATTTATCCGTGTCTACCTTTATTTATGATAGTGGTGTCTCACTGTTGAACATACTGTATATTAATGGAGACACTGTTAATTATGCATTCTTGCAAGTTGCATTCAACAAAACATACCAGTCTGTTTTTTACATTCTAAGTACTGTTAACATCAATTAACTTAGGGGTCTGCACTCACAGTACTAGCTAACCTTTGAAAGAAGAAAGCATAATTAGAAGCTGGCTACAGGGCCTGGATTTTGGGGAAGGAACATAAATGTAGCTAAAGAGATCCTAGAACACCGGCTAGATGTTCTGTTTTTACCCTAAGTACCTAAAAAGGGTACTCACCAGAAATAATTTTCATCTTGAAGACTCCGAAGAACTCAAAGCTCAGTGGCTCTCTGCTTGGTCCCCAGTACTGATCTGTATTACCATGATAATAATCATGATTATTTTGTGGTATTGGCGCTTAGACCCAGAGGGTAGCTCTACCTCTGAGCTACACTCCCAGCCCTCTTTTATTTTATTTTTTTTCTATTTGTCTTTGCAGTATTAGGGATGGAACCCAGGGGTATTTTATCTCTGAACAATACCCCCAAGCCCTATTTTTTTTATTATTTAGGGTCTCACTAAGTTGCAAAGGGCCTCACTAATTAGTAGCTGAGGCTGTCTGTGAACGGCAATCCTCCTGTCTCAGCCTCACAAATGCTGGGATTCCAAGTGTGACTCACCACGCCCAGCTTATTTTATTTTATTTATTTTATTTTTTGGAAACAGGATCTCACTGAGTTGTGGAGGACCTCACCTACATTGTTAAGGCTGGCCACAAACCTGCAATCCTCCTGTCTCAGTCTCCCAAGTACTGGAATTACAAGTGTGCATGACCATGTTGGGCTTGTCGTTGTTATTTTTATTTTATTTATTATTTATTTATTTATTTATTTATTTATTATTTTTGCGGTACTGGGGATGGAACCCTCCTAGTTATACCCTCAACCCTATATTTTATTCTTTATTTTGAAACAGGGTCTTGCTGAGTTGCAGAGGGTCTCACTAAGTAGCTGAGGCTGTCCGCGAACCATGATCCTCTGGTCTCAGCCTCCCGAATGCTGGGATTACAAGTGTGCACCATCATGCCCAGCTCCTGGGAGCTTTTAAGGTCTGTGAGCATCTCAGTTCCTTGATTCTCTCTCTCACTCTCGCTCTTTTGCGGGACTGGGGATGGAACCCAGGGGCATTTGACCTCTGAGCTACAGCCCCTGCCCTATTTTTTATTCTTTATTTTGAAACAGGGTCTCACTGAGTTGCAAAGGGCCTCACTAAGTAGCTGAGGCTGTCCGCGAACCGCGATCATCCGGTCTCAGCCTCCCGAAGGCTGGGATTACAAGCGGGCGCCACCACGCTCACCGACTGTCTTATTTTCAATGGTTTTCCCTCCACTCCACTTGAGCCTGGGCCATGCTCCCACCTGTCTCTTCTCTTGATGCTCTTCATTAACACATCCATCTCTGTGGATGGCCTTCATCCCTCTCCCTTGTTCTGTCAGTGACTTCCATTACACCTGTTTTGAGACGTTCGGCCTTTCCAGAATTTTCTTCCCTATCCAGCAAACATTCTGTGGTCCTTTGTTTTTTGTTTTGTTTTTGGCACTGGGAATGGAACCCAGCAGTGTTCTACCTCTGAGCTGCACTTCCAGCCCTATTTTATTTCTAATTTGGAAACAGGGTCTCACTAAGTTGTTGTGAGCATCACTAAATTTCTGAGACAGGCTACAAATTTGCAATCGTTTTGTCTCAGCCTCCCAAGTACTGGGATGACAGGGGTGAACTATCATGTCCAGCTGGATTTTTTTTTTTTTTTTTTGTGGAACTGAGGATTGAACCCAGAGGCATTCTATCTTTGAGTGACACCCCAGCCCTATGTTTTTATTCTTTATTTTGAAACAGGGTCTCAATAAGTTGCAGAGGGTCTCATTAAGTAGTTGAGGCTGGTTATGAACCTTTGATCTCCTGTCTCAGCTTCCCAAGTACTGGGATTACAAGCATGCTCCACCATACTCATAGTTTTTGTTTTAAAACAGGGTCTTGGCCGGGCGTGGTAGCACACGCTTGTAATCCCTGCGCTTGGGAGGCTGAGACAGGAGGATCGCGCAGGTTTGAAGCCAGCCTCAGCTACTTGGTGAGGCTTTCAACAACTTAGTGAGACCCTGTTTCCAAATAAAATATAAAATCGGGCTGGGAGTATAGCCCGGAGGTAGAAAGCTTCTGGGTTCCACCCCGAGTACCACAAAAAATAAAAAATAAAAATAAAAAATAAAACAGGGTCTTGCTATGTTTCTGAGCCTGTCCTTGAATCTGTGATCCTCCTGTCTCAGCCTCTCAAGTACTGGGATCACAGGTGCATGCCACCATGCCCAGAGGTCCTTTAGTCCTTTGTTTTAAAGCACGTGTGTGTGTGTGTGTGTGTGTGTGTGTGTGTGTGTGTGTGTGTGTGTTACTGGGGATTGAATCCAGGGACATCCTACCTTGAAACTCCACCTTCAGTCCTTTTTATTCTTTTCAACTTTTTTGTTAAGAATAAAGCTACACTTGGAGGACAAAGGCTTCTGGGTTCCATCCCCAGATCCACATAAAAAAAAAAAAAAAAGAATAAAGCTACAATGTAATAGGTATCACTGGAAACAATCCATATTCATTTTTATTTTAATATACTTTTGTTGGTGTATTATAGTCTCACATCTTAATGCAAATCATGTCGGCAGTGACGTACATGCCCACAGCACTTGGTGGGCTTCCCCCTGGTTCCCTCCCCTCCCCTCTTCCACATATAGGGTGCTGAGACTGACATCGGTGTTCTCACGCATGTACATAAAGCCAACGCTAGTAATCCCTTCATTGGTCCTCACTCTTCCCTCTCCTCTTCCCTAGATCGCCTTCCTGGCTGCACTGAAGTTTCTCCTCCATCATTTGGAGTCCCTTTGGTGTTCCAGTAACTCCCTAGTTTCCACATGTTAGAGAAAACATTTGACCCTTTGCTTTTTGTGACTGGCTAATCTCACTTAACACAGTGTTCTTGAGGTTCTTTTATTTTCCTGCAAATGACATAATTTTGTTCTTCTTGATTACTGAACAGAATTTCACTGTGTGGATGTCCCACAATTTTGTAATCCACTCATCTGTTGATGGACACCAAGTTTGGTTCCATAATTTGGCTATTGTGAATTGTCCTGCTATGAACATGGATATGCAGATATCACTGTAATTCTCGATTTCCAGGGGCCTAAGTCAGGCTTATTACATAATAGGCACACAATTTGTATGTGTGTGCCAGGTGCAGTGGTGCACACTTGTAATCCCAGCTACTTGAGACACTAAGGCAGGAGGATTGCAGGTTTGAGCCAGGCTACACAACTTAGTGAGGTCTGTAGCTTCCCTTCACCCCCCTCAAAAAAAAGAGCTGGGGTGTAGCTCAGTGGTAAGACACTTCTGAGTTCAATTCTTAGTACTGTGCACATGCACAGACATGTACACACACACACACACACACACACACACACACACACACACAGTATCTGTACTGATGAAGGTGTGGTAATAGAGAAAATCATTCACAAAGCAGCACAGGCCAGGCTCTATTCAATGGCTTAGCTCGTTTAATCCTCACAACTTAGAGAGGTTAGTTTGGACTTTTGTTATCTCCATTTTAAACGTAAGGATATTTAGAGAGAGAGGAAGTCACAAAGCAAGAAATGGCAGAGTGGGCCTTTAATCTTTAAAAGCAATAGATGTTTAGCATTCTAGTTGGTTGCGGTTTTAGGCAGGTTGGGAGAGCTGCCTAGGAAGGCTAGATAACCTGGTGACCTCATAAAAATGCAACATCCAGTTTTTTCCTCATCCATTCCTCCGGCACCTCCAACAGGTCCCTGATAGAACTCTGTGTGGCTCTGAGGCCTGGGCGCTAAGGCGCTTTTCTCCTCCCCAGTTTGGGTTAAGAGACCAATCATATTTGAATACATGGGTGGATCCGTAGTGTGTTGCTTGGTGACTTTAAAACTGGGTGGGGTTCCCCCCAGGGCTACAGTTCAGCCTTTTTTTTTTTTTTTTTTTGCTAAAGGCGTTTCTGAGAGGCGTCCTAGATTACTCCCAGGGAAGAACATTGCCATCGCTCTGGTTTCCCCCTTTCTCCTCCACCAGGGCTCCTGCGGCTGATTCCAATGGTGGGAGAGAGATGGGGAACGCACAGCGCTGTTGGGTGCCAGTCCTCCTACCTCTCCAGGTCTATTTTTTATTCTTTATTTTGAAATAGGCTCTCACTGAGTCGCAAAGGGCCTAAGTTGCTGAGGCTGGCTGGGAACCACGATGCTCCTGTCTCGGCCTCCCGAATGCTGGGGTTACAAGCGTGCGCCACCACACCCGGCTTCTAGATATCCTCTTGAATTAGATTTTCGTCTCCATCTTATTTTTATTTATTTTTTGGTGGTACTGGGGTTCCTGGAAGTCCTTCTACCTCTGGGCTACACTCCCAGACCTATTTTTATATATTTTTTTATTTGGAAACGGTCTTCTAGGCCAGCGTGTGCGGCTGGCTTCGAACCTGCGCGATCCTCCTGTCTCCGCCTCCCAAGCGCGGGGATTACAAGCGTGCGCCACCACGCCCGGCTTCGTCTCCATCTTACAGATGAGAGAAGTAACTCACTTTATTGCGCGTTTATTATTGTCAGTCCTATGCTGAGCACTCTCCAAGCATCATCCTGCTGGGCCGTCACAGCAATGCTCTAAAGCTGAAACTACTGTTCTGGGTGGGAAAACCGGGGCTCAGAGAGGGGAGATGTAAAGTACCAGGACACACAATTTAAGGGTTTGCATTTGAACCCAGGCCTTTGGAGGCTCAGCTGCCTCATTTCTTGGAGGAGCTGAGAACTTTCCTCCCTGGAAGCGGGGAGAAAGAAGATTTGACAGAGAACCCTAAAACTGACTTCTGCTTCAGGGAAGTCGAGGCATAGTCACGTGCTGCCAGGAACCCCCAGCAGTCGGGGGCAGGCCTTCCCGGCAGCGGAGCCGCAGCGCGCATGCGCGGCCTCCCGCCGGCCCCGCCCCCCGGGAGGGCGCCGCTCCGCGCGCTCGGCTCTGGGGCTTGCGCACTGCGTCCCCAGCCAGAGGCGCCTTCCCGGCCGGGGACTTCCGGTGCGCCGGGGTGCGGTTCCGGGTCGTGGTGCGGCTCAGGGCAACAGGGCTGCTGCTGGGCCGGCCGGCGGCGGCGAGCGCGGGGGCATGAGGGCGAGCCTGGGAGGCGGCAGCTGAGCGGGCCGGTAGGAGCGCCGGTCCCTGAGGATCCCGAGAGTGCAGAGTCGGGGCAGGGGCCGGGGGCGTGGGGGAGCCGGGCCCTCTCCTCAGGAACGTGTCCCGGGGCGACCCAGCCCGTAGTGTGGAAGCAGCTTCAGGTAAAGGTTGCCCCAGCCGCCGGCTCCCTGCTCGGCCGCCCGCTCGCCCACCCGCGGGCCCGGGGCCCCGCGCCTCCGCACCGCCCCGCTCAGGGGCCCGGGAGCAGCGGTTCGCTGGCCCGCTGCAGAAGCAGAGGCTGCCCGGGGCCCGGCCGCTGGTTGTGTGCCTCGGGGGAGGAGAAGCCAGGGGACCTGGAAGTGTCGGGCGGGGGCGTGGGTGCAGTCGACTCCGGCAGTTTCTGGCCCTGCGCTCGGCAATATCGAGGTGCCCGGATCTTCATAATGTGAAGTCAAGTTTCTAAAGCAGCGCTGTGCAGCCCCGCGTGCCCCCTCCCCCGGTGGTAAACACCCTCGCGGGCTGCTTCTACCTAGAATGCTGCGGGACAACTTTGATTCCTTTTTTTTTCCTGTTTTTGGGAGTGGCAAGGAATGCTTAAGGCTGAAAAAATAAAAAGTATAATTGAAACCACAGCACAACTTTAAGCAGACACAAAAATTAGTTGAGAATTTAGTTAAGACTTTATTCTAAATGAATACAAGTTTTTTTTTTTTTTTTTAAGTGATCACAGTGCCTGGCAAAGCATCATGTTGTCATAAACCAGAATGAGCAGAGTTCGGAACTTTCCCAGGTGTGAAGTCAAGTGGGGCCGCAGTTAATTTTGACAAACAGAAGGGGCGGATCCCTAACGTTAAAGCGCACTAGGGGAGGAAAGAGGCCCCGGGTTGTACTCATACTCTATAAGCCCATACACGGTGCTCAGTAGGGACTGCAACCGTTCTTGTTAAAGTGGTACTTGTTTTCTTTTTTTTTTTTCCAGTTTTCACACCTGCAGGCTTCTTGGGTCTGTGGGGTGTGAGGGTAGCTCATGCTCATTCCTGCCTTCATCTACTGTGTCTGCCAGACTGCACACATCCCTCTACTGACTCCTGAATTTCCAGTTAGGCTGTGTGTGCTGGGTACGGAACGCAAAGGCATCCTACCTCTAAATTACATATCCAGATCATTTTCTTTCTTTCTTTCTTTTTTTTTTTTTTTTGTATGAAACTGTTTTGCCAGGTTTCCGAGAGTTTGCTGAGTTGCTGAGGCTGGTTGAATCTGTGATCCTCCTGTCTCAGTCGTCCAAGTTTTGGGATTACAGGCGTGTACTGCCATACCTGGCTCCAGTTTTGGTTTAAAAGGTCCCTGCTACAATCCATTACAGTGGGGGATTCTACTTATCCTTTTGAGATAAGTAGAATTTCAATCACCTGTGTTCTCTTGGGATCAACTGTTTTTGGTAGGACATTCTCCAAGCCCTGTAGAAGCTTTCCCCTTTTCTGTTTCTACTTATCGAGATGCTGTCTGTGGCTCAGCCGATTTTGGCTTCCCTCAATCAATTTGGGACAACCCCAACTGGATGATTTCTCATTTAAAATCCTATAAACACTCATTGTTTACAATAATTTTATTTAGCAAACATTTACCAAGTATGGATATAAGCCAGGCACCGTACCAGGCAATTTAGAGATTAAATAATCGTTCTTTGTGCACAGGGAGATCAATTTAGTTGGGAAGGGGGAGGGAAATTAGTTATTCCAACACAGTGATAAATACACTGACACTTATTTTTATGATATACTAGTAGACAGTATGTTATCTTGTAAGAGGTAGGCTATGGTTAGGGAATGCCTCATAATGTGAGGTAAACTAAGCCTTTTTTGGGGGGAGTACTGAGGATTGAATTTAGGGCCTATCTTTGAGCTACACCCCCAACCCTTTTTAAAATTATTTTTAAATTTTTAATTTTTTTGTGGTATTGGGGATGGAACTCAGGGACTCTCTATTTCTGGGCTACATTCCCACACCTATTTTATATTTTATTTGGAAAGAGCCTCACTAAGTTGCTGAGAGCCTCACTAAGTAGCTGAGGCTGGCTTTGAACTTGCACATCTTCTGTCTCAGCCTCCCAAGTACTGGGATTACAGGTGTGTGCTACGATGCGTGACTGAACTTTAGTATCTATTACATATTGCATAGCTTTCTCTTGTTTAAGAGAAAGATTAGGAAAACTGAGGTTAAGTGACGTGTTATAAGTCAGAGCCAGTATTCACACCTGCGTCTGTGTGATGCCTGGATATGTGCTTTATCTGTCATTATACAAGTGCTTATTGAACCTACCAGATGGGAGAAAAATGTGAGTGTTAGACTGCCCACAAAGTTTTCTTTCTTCCTTCCTTCCTCCCCTTCTTGGTATTGGGGAGTGAACCCAGGGGCATTCTACCTCCGAGCTACAGCCCAGCCCTTTTTATTTGAAACAGGTTTTTGGTAAGTTGCTGAGGGTCTCACTAAATTACTGAAGCTGTTCTCGAACTTGTGATCCTCTTGTCTCAGCCTATAGTACTGGGATTATAGGCGTATGCCAACCATGCCCAGATATAACTCAGAAAAAAAAAATTTAAAGGTAGATAAACTATAACCTCAAGGCAAGGAGACAGCTCGAGTTTGAATATGAGCAAGGAAGACGTTTTGTTATGAATAAGCATGGCTTCTGGATTTAATTCCTGGTCTTTCCTTTTATTAGCTCTGTGACCTTTGGCAAGTTTATTTTTTTATTTTCTTTTTTTCATTTTTTGGAATACTGGAGATTGAACTCGGGGGCATTCTACCTCTGAGCTACACCCCCTGCTCTATTTTTTATTCTTTAATTTGAAACAGGTTTCACTGAGTTGCGGAGGACCTCACGAAGTATTTGAGGCTGTCTGAGAACCGCGATCCTCCAGTCTCAGCCTCCCGAATGTTGGGATGACAAGCGTGCACTACCATACCTGGCTGGCAAGTTTAAGTATAATTTTCCTTAATTAGGGTTTGGAATAGAGGCCAGTAGTGACCTCATGGAATATTGTGACTATTTAATGAGCTAATTATGGTTTGAGCATTCCAAATTCTCCAGAATCTGAAGTTTTTTGCGCTGTTGTTCCAGATTTTCTGTTTTCACATTGATGCTCATCCAGTAGTAAAGTCTATGTCAATATTCCCAAATCGGAAAAGTCCACACTCTGCAAGTTCTGTCCAAGCATTTTGGATAAAGGCTCCTCATCATGTATATGCAAGGGCCCTAAACGGATGTGATGTAAAACACAAAGGTATAGTGCCTGTGACAAGGTTTCCGAGTGGTGATTGATTTTCTAGCTCGAGTCAAGCAAGCCCTTCCTTCTTTTAGCAGGCTGGAGGGACTGTAGGGGTCAGTCAGCACTGGAGTAGGAGGCAGGAGGTAACTGAAGGATCTGTGATTTATTCAGCAGTGTGAGGCAAAAAGGATACAAAGAGAACTCATGCTGGGTTCCTCCCCAAGGTTGTTGACATTCCAGTAGGGAAGACGTGTGTGCGGTTGAAGAGAGTGAGGTAGGTTTCAAGGTAGAAGTTCCCTTAGGGTACTGTGGAGCTCAGAGAAGGGAGTGATGATAATGGGAGCTGATGTGTACTTACTATGTGCCGGCAGTCTTAGCTCGCTTATTCCTTATGGGAAGGTGTTACTAACATCCTGGTTTTACAGATGGGAGACTGGAGCAAAGATAAATTACTCCCTTGAGAGCAGAGGTAGCTTGATGGCAGAGTGCGCACTAAGCATGCAAGGCCCTGGGCTCCAGTCCTAGGACCCAAACAGCAAACACCAGCCGCACACACTTCCTTGAGTTTATGCAGCTGCTAGGGCTGCTCTACAGGGGCCACTTGCTGTGTGTGCTTTGGAATGTGCACTCTTTAGTACTACGCTGTGTTGCTTGTTCTTTGGGAAGCAGATGAGGGTCCTCCGAGAGGTGTGAGCTTTTGAGCTGCATCTTTGGCGAGCCAGTCACTGCCAGGTGGTGGGCATAACCAGGAGTGGAAGTGGCCTCAGCCTGAAGTGGCTCATCTCCTCGTGGCTCACTTCAGATATGTTCTTTTCTTTGTGGTGGTTGGTGGAGAGGGCTTGTTTTGCTGTTGATCCAACTGAAGACTGAAGCTGTTGCAGTTGAGTTGACTTGTATGTTTCAGGCTAAGACAATTTGCTTGAAATCTGTTGTTCTGATGTCTATGCTTTCTTTATTTTTAAAGATGTGATGAGAGATAGCAAATTTCATATGATGAGGAATTTGTTACATTATACCCCTCCCCCCAATTGGAGCTACCCTGATCTATATTTTCTGTAAATTGGACATTTTTGAGAAAATTTGATTTACATTTGAGCTTGTGTGAAATTTTGGGTTGGGAACTATGTTAGCTTTTTGCTGCTCTACTAAAGTACCTGGGGAGAACAACTTAAATGGAGGAAAGAGCCAGGCGTGGTGGCGCACGCTTGTAATCCCCGGCTTGGGAGGCTGAGACAGGAGGATCGCACAGGTTCAAAGCCAGCCTCAGCTACTGAGTGAGGCTCTCAGCAACTTAGTGAGACCCTGTTTCCAAATAAAGTATAAAATAGGTCTGGGTGTATAGCCCGGAGGTAGAAAAGCCCCTGTTTTCAACCCCTAGTAGCACCAAAAAAAAAAAAAAAGGAGGAAAGATTTCTTCTTTTTTTTTTTTTTTGGTGGTACTGGGGTTCCTGGAAGCCCTTCTACCTCCGGGCTACACTCCCAGACCTATTTTTACATTTTTGTTTGGAAACAGGGTCTCCTAAGCCAGTGCGCGCGGCTGGCTTCGAACCTGCGCGATCCTCCTGTCTCTGCCTCCCAAGCGCGGGGATTACAAGCGTGCGCCACCATGCTCGGCGAGGAAAGATTTCTGTTAGCTCACAGTTTCAGAGGTTTCAGCCTATTGTTATTTGACTCCATTGTTCTGGACCTGTGAGGCATGACTTCATGGTGGAAGGGTATGGCAGATCTACTGGAGGCAGCTAAGAAGCAGGGAGAGGGAGGGAAAGAGGGAAGCTGGGACAAGATATAGTCCCCAAGGGCACATTCCCAAGGACCACTCTCTTAAACTAGGTTCTGCCTCCTACAGTTTCCCCTCCTCCCAATAGTCCTTTTGTCTATGAGTCTCTCAGAGGATTGATTCATTGATGTAGTTAGAGTCCTTATGATCGAATCACCTCCCCCAGTTCCCACCTCTGAACACAGCTGCAGTAGGGACCAAGCTGTGAGCATGAACACATGAGCCTTTAGGGACATTCCAGGTCCAAACTTTAGAGTGCTGTATTCCAGTCATTGTTGAATGATCCATCTTTCCTTCCTTCTTTCCCTCCCTCCCTCCCTCCCTCCGGCCTGGTGGTGTTCACCTATAGTCCCAATACTTGGGAGGCTAAGACAGAATGATCTGAGGTTTGAGGCCAGTCACAGCAGTTTACTGATACCCTCAGCAACTTTGTGAAACCCTGTTTCTAAAAATTAAAAAGGCCTGGGGTGTAGCTTGGAGGTATAATGCTCCAAGGGTTCAATCCACAGTACCAAAAAACCCCCAAACAACAACAACAACAAAACAAAAAGCCTAGTGTGGTGGTGCATGTTGTGATCCCAGTGCTTGGGAGGCTGAAAAAGGGAGTCACCAGTTTGAGGACACCCTTAGCAGCTTAGGGAGCCTTTCAGCAACCTAGAAAGATCTTATTTCAAAACCTAGGTAGAAAATTGGCTGGAGGTGTAGCACATAGGTTGAATGTTTCTGGATCAAATCCTCAGTCCTAAAACCCAAACCAAACCAAACGAAAGAAGGAGTCTAATTTTGCCAGCAAGGGGGTCATGTAGCTTGTCCTGACACTTCCCAGGGAATGGCGGGTGAATCCTGCTTGTATATCAGCTTTAATTTCAGGAGGATGGGGTTTGCGTGAGGAGATGACCTTGTAGTGCTTTGTAGTGCTTTCTTTGCTGCTCTTGGCACTTCAGATTCTACCAGATCTCCTTTCTCTGGTTCTTCCCACAGGGATCATGAAGTTGTATTTTAATTTGTTGATAAACCATATTTCCTTTTTTTTTTTTTTTTGCTACTGGAGATTCAACCTAAGGGCATTCTACCTTCAAGTTTTACCCTCAGCCCTTTCTATTTTTTGTTTTTTGAAACAGGATCTCTCTAGGTTGGTGAGAGTCTTGCTAAGTTGCCAAGGCTGATCTCAAATCTATATGATGCTTCTATCTCAGCCTCCCGAGTACTGGGATTACAGACGTGTGTCTTTAATAATATTTATAATTCTGTGAGATAGGTGATATTATAAAGCAAGGTAATCACAACCTCTCTAAATAGACTACCAATGAATTAGAGTATAAAATGCAGTAGACTGAAAGGGACTTTAATCTTAAATACAGCTGTACTGCTAATAGCCTTTGGATTTGGTGAAGTCACTTAAAATATTTGAATTTTTTTCCTTTTGATAATAATGAGTGATATTCAATTCTTGCTGAGGTCTTTTCAGGATGCCAAGCTTTCTGAGTCTAATTACATGCGTTTGCTTAAAGTCACACAACTGATGACTGGCAGAGCCCAGTGGAGAAAGGCTCAAATCTCAGTGCTGCTGCTCCTCTTCTGATGGCAGGTGGGGAGCCACTACTCAGCTCTCCCCTTCTTTCTTTGTTCATTACTTTCTCTGGGAAAGGACCTGATAGGCCAGGCTCCCAAGTGCCTCAGTGCTTTGTTGACTGTATATACACAAGATTGAAAGGGGGCATAGAGACACCCAGCAGAGGGAGAGAAATATGGTCAGGGAGTTCCCAGCCCAAGAGTTTAATTTATTTTTATTTTAATATCTAGCCTCCACAAGGTGAAAATTGAAGAAATATTGGTCTTCTAGATACTTGTTTTCATTCATACTCTATTGTATAAAGAAATAACATAGAATATAAAAATGAAGAAAATAAATCCTGAGCAGTCATTCAGAATTTATTAACTCTAGTTGGCAGCAGTCTAGATATATTGGGGAAATAGATTTAATACAGGAAACAAAATCTGGACCCAAAGTAGGAAACAGTTTTAAGAAATTGAAAGTGAGAAAATACCTTAAAAGAAACTCAGTACCTTAAAATTCTGAAAAAAGTAATAAGGTATTAGATTAAGTATTGTAATCCAGCGCTCAGGAGGCTGAGACAGGAGGATTACACAGGTTCGAAGCCAGCCTCAGCTATGTAGTGAGGCTTTCAGCAACTTAGTGAGGCCATGTTTTCAAAAAAATTATAAAATTATAAAAATAGTGCTGGGAGCCGAGCGTGGTGGCGCCCGCTTGTAATCCCGTGCTTGGGAGGCCGAGACAGGAGGATCTCACAGGTTTGAAGCCAGCCTTAGCTAGCTTAAGAGACCCTGTTTCCAAATAAAATATAAAATAGGTCTGGGAGTGTAGCCTGGAGGTAGAAGGCCCCTGGGTTCCATCCCCAGTACCCCCCCCCCACAAAAAAAAAAAAAAAAAAAAAGGTCTGGGAGTAGAGTGTAGCCTGGAGGTAGAAAGCCCCTGGGTTCCATTCCCCAGTACCCCCCAAAAAAAAAAAAAGTATTGGAATAAAGTTGTGGTAAAATGCTTGTGAAATAAATCCAGTATTATACCATGTTTGCCCCTAAGTATATGCTAGTGTTAGATTCATAATATCCTATACTTGAGTATACATTTATGAATATGCTTCTAGTATTGATGAAGTGGACTGAATATGCAAAATTAAAAAAAAATAATGTGGATTTAAAAATAACTTAAGAATTCCCCGTGGACTCCTGTTAAGGTATTGATAAAATAAGAACTGTTTTAGCTAGCTGGGTGTGGTGGTGCATGCCTGTAAGCCCAGTACTTGGAAGGGTGAGAGGAGGATCGTGGATTCTAAGCTAGCCTAAGATATTCATGATGTTAATATAATATCGCAGGCAATGATACTATGAAGTACTTGTGAAGGAATGAGACTCATTTTTAGGTCTGGATCACAAAATTATTAATTTCTTTCTTTTTGTAGTGCTAGGGGTTCAACCCAGGGGAGCTCTACTGCGGAGCTATGTCTCCTGCCTTTTTTATTTTTTTATTTTGATAGAGTCTTGCTAAATTGCCCCGCTTGGCCTGGAACTTGTGATTCTTCTGCCTAAGGCTCCTTAGTTGCTGGGATTGCAAGAGTGTATCGCTGCACCTGGCCACATTTCTTCTTAAAACATTTGTAATCCGGAAGTGGTGGCATCTGCCTGTAATCCCAGTATTTGGGAGGCTGAGCCAGGAGGATTATAGATATGAGGCCAGTGGGTAGTAACTTAGTGAGACGCTGTTTCAAAATGAAATATTGAATAGGACTGGAGGGTTTAGCTCAGAGGTAGAATGCCCTTGGGTTCAATCTCCAGTACCTCAACTGGTTTGTTTTATTAATTTCTCATTGTGTTTTGTAAATTACTTAGCACACCTAATTACTCTGCTATTGAGAAAAGAGCTTCAGTATGTTATGTAAGCTATTAAATGAATTGATCTGCTATGTAACAATAATCTCTCCCAACTGCTTATGTTGTCTTTTCTGTGCTGTGACTGCCCTTTGAAGTTACTAGAACAAGCGATATTATGGCGTCCCTGTCCTCATTCTACAAATGCTAAAACTGAAGCTTGCAGAAGTAAGGCGATTCAGGACAGAGCTACCAATGGCCAAACTAGAACTTGAATCTTAGTTGTTTTTGATTTCTTAATTTCTTTATTTATTTCTTTATTTTTGAGATGGGGTCTTGTGTTGCCCAGGCTGGCCTCAACTCCTGGGCTCATTTGCTCTTTCTGCGCAGCCTCCTGAGTAGCTGGGACTAGAGACATGCGCCTCTGCCCAGCGTTTGGCTGGATTGGGTGCTTTGCCACCGTTCCTGTTGCTCTCCCTTTGGATATTGGAACTGATCTCGTCTTGGTACTGTCATCACTCGGGCTCTGCTTCCTAGTCACTTAAACTTAATTCTTACAGAAAGTTACTACTGAATATGCTATGAGAATATTTGAACACAAATATAATCTTTTTTCTTTTCTTTTTTTTTTTTCAGTACTGGGGATGGAACCCAGGGGTATTTTACCTCTGAGTTACACCCCAGTCCTATTTTTATTCTTTATTTTGAAACAGGGTCTCACTGAATTGCAAAGGGCCTCACTAAGTAGCTGAGGCTGTCTGTGAACTGCAATCCTCCTGTCTTAGCCTCCCAAACGCTGGGATTACAAGCATGCGCCACCACGCCCGGTTTACAAATACAGTCTTATGACATTTAAAGATTTAATAAAATCTAATGTTAATTGCTGGCTAAAACTGGTGGTAACATGGTCACTCATACATTACAAGTGGGAATGTGATTTTGTAATGTTTCTAAAAAGTGTATTGGCAATATTTATCACAAGCATTAAAAATTTATGTATGCCTTTGAGTTTGTAATTTAATTTCTAGGAATTGCTGTTAAAGAAATAATCAGCCGGGTGTGGTGGCTCATGCTTGGGAGACTGAGACAGGAGGATCGCACAGGTTTGAAGCCAGCCTCAGCTACTTAGTGAGGCTCTCAGGAACCTAGTGAGACCCTGTTTCCAAATAAAATATAAAATAGGTCTGAGAGTATAGCCCGGAGCTAGAAAGCCTCTGGGTTTCACCCCCAGTACCACCAAAAAAAAAAAAAAAGAAAAGAAAGAATCAGAGCTGGGCATGGTGGCACATGGCTGTTATCCCGGTGCTTAGGGGCTGATATAGGAGGATTCCAAGTTCCAGGCCAGCCTTAGCAATCTAATGAGACCCTGTCTCAAAGAATAAAAACAGCTGGGAATGTAGCTTAGTGGTAGAGTGCTCTAGAGTCAGTCCCCAGTGTCTGTCTGTCTCTGTCCCCCCACACCATGAATAATCAGAGATGTAAAAAAACACTTGTGTTCAAAGGTGTTCACTGTAGCAATATATAATAGCAAAATTAAAAACAACCTTAACGCCGGGCGTGGTGGCGCATGCTTGTAATCCCTACTCTTGGGAGGGGGAGACAGGAGGATCGCACAGGTTCAAAGTCAGCCTCTCTGGCTTAAGAGACCCTGCTTCCAAATAAAAATATAAAAAATAGGTCTGGGAGTGTAGCCCGGAGGTAGAAGGGTTTCCAGGAACCCCAGTACCACAAAAAACAAGCAAGCAAACAAACAAAAACCTTAATATCAAACAAAAATTAGAGAAATTATGGAAAAGCCATAGAGTGGAATTACTGTACAGTCATTTTAGATATATTAGAATGGGTTTAATGATGGGCATATTATGTGCTCATATAATGTTAAGTGAAAAAAGTATATAATACTATATAAAGTATTATCCAAATTATGTCAAGAAAAAAAAGAAATAGGTGGTTAGATTATAGGTCTTCTTGCTTTTCCCTATTTTAGAAATATTTTCTGAAAACCTATTTTTTTATGTGTGTGTGGTACTACGGATGGAACCCAGGAGCATTCTATCTCTGAGCTACACCCCAGTCCTCTTTTTATTCTTTATTTTGAAACAGTGTCTCATTAAACTAAATTGCAGAGGGCCTCACTAAGTAGCTGAGGCTGGCCGCAAACCTGTGATTTTCCCGTCTCAGTCTTCAAAGTACTAGGATTATAAGTGTGTGCCACCATGCCTGGCTTGAAAACCAAATTATTTTGAATAAATTATTTTAGTTTAAACTTATTATTAAAATGAATAGAGCTAGTGATTACTACTACTTTTATTATTAATATTTTATTTTATTTTTTGGTGCTGGGATTGAACCCAGGAGTGTTCTACTCTGAGCTACATTCCCAGCCCTATTTTATTTTAATTTTGAAACAGGATCTCTCAAGGTTGATGAGAGTCTCACTACTTGCTGAGGCTGTCCTTGAACCTGTGATCCTCTTGTCTCTCTTTTTTTTTTTTTTTTTTTTTTTGGTGGTACTGGGGTTCCTGGAAACCCTTCTACCTCCAGGCTACACTCCCAGACCTATTTTATACTTTTTTTTAAAATTTGGAAACAGGGTCTCTTAAGCCAGCACTGCTGGCTTCGAACCTGTGCGATCCTCCTGTCTCTGCCTCCCAAGCACTAGGGTTATAAGCGTGCATGCACCACACCGGCCTCTTGTCTCATTTTGACCATAGAGTTTTTACTAATGAAGATGATTTTTCTCCTAACCCCCTTTTTCCTTTCTTCTTTCTTTTTGTGGTGCTAGGGATTGAACCCAGGGCCTTATACCTGTTTGGAAAGTGCCCTGCCAGCCAGGCATGGTGGTGCACTCTTGCATTCCCTATACTTAGGGCTGAGACAGGAGGGTTGCAGGTTTGTGGCTAGTCTCAGTTCCTTAGGCCCTGTTTCAAAATTAATAATAATAATAATAATAATAATAATGATGATGATGATGATGATGATGATGATGGTGATAGGGCTGGGAGTATAGCTCAGAGGTAGAATGTCCCTGGGTTCAATCTCTAGTGCCACACACACACATTACAAGTGCCCTGCCACTGAGCTACGCCCCACAGCCCAGCACAGATAATTCTTCTTTTTTTGTTTTTTTTTGGTGGGTCTGGGGATGGAACCCAGGGCATTCTATCTCCGAGCTATACCCCCAGCCCTATTTTGTATCATTTATTTTGAAACAAGGTCTCACTAAGTTGCAGAGGGCCTCACTAAGTAGCCAAGGTTGTATGCAAACTGTGATCTTCCTGTCTCAGCCTCCCAAATACCCAGCTCTTAACACAGATAATTCTGAAGCTACATGGATATATTTTCAAGTTGGTTTTATTATTTTCACTTAGAGTATGGTTTCATTTGATTTCCTTTTTTATTCTGAGATGGGTTTCTCTCTGTTACCTAGTGTGGTCTTGAACCGCAGATCTTCCTGCCTCCAACCTCTTTAATAGCTGAGATTATAGACATATGCCACTGTTTACCTAGTTTTAAGTGATTTGACATAAATGATATTAAGATTTCTAGGCTACCCCCCAAAAAAACTTTATTTATTTATTGGTATTGGGGATTGAACCCAGATTCTACTTCCAAATTATACCCCCAACCTGATTTTATTTCTTTTCTTTTTTATTTTGTGGGTCTGGGGATGGAACCCAGGGGCATTCAACCTACGAGCTACACCCCCTGCCCTATTTTTATTTATTCTTTATTTTGAAACAGGTTTCACTAAGTTACAGAGGGCCTCACTAAGTAGTAGCGGAGGCTGTCTGTGAACTGGGATCCTCCTGTCTCAGCCTCCCAAATGCTGGGACTACAACTGTGTGCCACCATGCTCTGCTGATTTTATTTCTTATTTAGAAACTGTATCACTGTCTCACTAAGTTGTGGAAGGCCTCACCCATTTGCCAAGGCTGGCTTCAAACCTGTGATCTTCCTTTGCAGCCTCCCAAGTACTGGGATTACAAGGATGTGCCACCAACCTGGCTAAAAAGGCCTCATTTAAAGAATGTCATAGACAAAGAACCACATTTATGTTGATGGTACTAATGTCCCAATGGTATCTCTCTTCAGTGGCTACTGGGAGAGTGAGAAGGCCTGTAACAGGTTTGTGGTTTTTTTTGTACTGGGGATTGAACCCAGGGACTAACGTTATACCTTTGAGTCACACCCCTCCTTTTATTTTTTATTTTGATGCAGGGTCTTGCTAAGTTGCTGAGAGCCTCACTCACTTTGCTGAGGCTGGCCTGGAACCTGAAATCCTCCTGTTTCAGCCTACTGAGTGCTGTGTTGACAGGCAGGCGTCATCATGCCTAGCTTAATTTGTAAGTTTCATGCTGGTGCATTGGCAAGTGCTTTTTTACATAGAAAATCGTTTGTGTTAGGAAAGTTCAACTGAGGCACAACAAAATTTAGAGAATTTATTTGAACAGTGATTCATGAAATGTTGGCTTCAAGGCAGAAGTGGTTTGCAGTGGGAAGGCTTTTATGGGAACAATATGGAAGTAAAGCAAAGAGAGTATTTCATTGGTAACTCCCTATTAATGTAATTATCAGTTTGTGGGCTGCTTGAGCTTAAGTTCTGTTTTGGGTGGTGGTGGTGGTGGTGGTGGTGGTGGTGGTGGGTGTGTGTGTGTATGTATGTTTTAGTTATTTGGGCTTGAACCATGGAACCAGCCCTTTTTATTTAGAGATAAGGTTTTACTAAATTGCCCTGTCTGCCCTAAAGCTTATAATCCTCCTGCCTTGTCTCTGAAGTAGTTGGAATTACGGTGTGCACCACCGCTCCTGGCTCTGTTTTTCATTAAGCATTTACAAGTCATAGGGCAAATTAAGTTTCATTTATATTTGCAAGTGAAGCTAGGTTAAAGTCACTTATGAGGCCTAGTTGATTTTGCTCAGGGATTCTTCAGACTTGATCTCCATTTTAACTTACTTTAACAAGTGTGAATTTCTATCTTATTTTTTTTGGTTTTGTTTTGTAGGAAACATTTGAAGATCAAAGTTTGTTTGGGTTGGGCGTGGTGGCGCACCCTTGTAATCTCAGCATCTGGGAGGCTGAGACAGGAGGATCATGGTTCACGGCCAGCCTCAGCTACTTAGTGAGGCCCTTTGCAACTCAGTGAGACCTCTTTCAAAATAAAGAATAAAAGAATAGGGCAGGGGATGTAGCTCGGAGGTCAAATGTCCCAGGTTCCATCCCCAGACCTTCAAAAAAAAGTTTGTTTGGATTTAAATTTTTCTGGTTATGGTAGTCAATAAAAGTATGAATATTAAAATGTCATGATGGCCAGGCGTGGTAGGGCACACTTGTAATCCCAGTACTTGGGAAACTGAGACAGGCAGATCACAGGTTCATGGCCAGCCTCAGCTACTTAGGTCCTCTGCCACTTAGACCCTGTTTCAAAATAAAGAATAAAAATAGGCCTGTGGGTGTAACTTGAATGTTCCTGGTTTTAGTCCCCAGTACCCCCCCACACACCTAGAAAAATCATAATGAATATCGTTATCTTATACTTTTTTTTTGGTATTAGGGATTGAATTCAGGGGCATTCTACCTTTGAGATACACCCCTATCCCTATTTTATTTTAATTTTGAAACAGGGTCATGTTAGGTTGATGAAAGTCTCACTATTTGCTCAGGCTGTCCTCAAACCTGCGATCCTCCTGTCTCAGCCTCCCAAGTACTGGGATTACAGTTTGAGCCATACCAGGCTCTTCCACTCTTTTGTGATTATCATATATTTCATACTTGAAATAGTTTCAGCATGTACAGTTAACATTACAGCAAGTTAGGTTTGTTTTTTTAATGTGCATGGTAATTCTCTTATAAATGGCATAAAACATGTAAAAATCTATCGAAGTATTTGAGCTTATTTAAATTAGGAAACTATCAGGCAAGTTGTTCCTTTTGTAAACTGCTTCTGTCCAAAGCATTCTGTATATTATCAGAATGAAAAATGACAGCACTTTGTCATCTGTTCAAATTGATATTGCACTCTTTGCAATGACAGCTGAAAAGGCCCACAGGTGCCATATAAAGAGGTGACCATGTTGTCATATTTCATTTCGGCATCCCTCTGCAAAGCCATAATTACCTAATTAGGTTGTTAATTAGGAGATTAGCATTTCACTGTATTGATAGAATGCTCTTTACCGGTGTGGGGCTAGATACAGATTTGTCTGCCCTAATTTATAATCTCTGCCTGTTTTGTACTTATTTATTTGCTTAAGATCCTTGTGTGGGGCAATTGAGTTTACCTGAGAAACAGTTTGTTTACAACATAATGAAGCTTTGATCACTAGATTAAAGTTGCTGAGTGAAAATATGAACAGAATTAACAGGGTGGTCACATCCCCAAAATGATAATAAAAATTCCAATTTGGTATAATGTTTACTCCTATTAGAAGAGGTGACAAAAACACAGTAAGAATTTAGACAAGTTTGAAATACAAAAACTAAGTCTGAAATGTAATATTGATGTAATTTAAGCTAGACAAAGGAAATTATTTTGTTATCCTTAATTAAGTTATCTTTGTAATTTATACATGAAACTTATATGTTGTGTTTCAGATGTATTTCAAAAACTGAAGCTTGGCTAATGATTTCAGAACAAACATATCCCATGTTTTTCCTTTGATAGTCATGCACCAGGCTCTGTTTCAGTAGAACCTTCAGTCCTTTAGTCTAATGCTGAGAACATTCTTTCCCACACTCTGTGGTCCTGAGTGCTATGGAGTTTGAAGTATTTCACAAAGAACTTGAATTGGAGGATTTGGAGTAATCACAGTTTCTAGGTAGTATATCTAACATTCTTTTGGGTGAGGAGATGGGAAAATTATACATCCCTTTTCCAGTTAAAGCAATTGAGAATTTAGCACAGTGTGGAGAGCACCACTCTCAGAAGGTAGCTTAGCTCCTTCTGCATTTGTTATTAGCCTTATGGTTATAGAAAGTGCATATGTGCCCAAGTCATTTTCTCCACTGATGTTATGAAGAGTTGCATTTGTTTTATATCAGCAATTTCCTTTAAAATTAAAAATATAAAACTTTTTATGCAAAGAAAATATATGCAAAATCCCACTGGTGGGGCTGGGGATGTAGCTCAGTGGCAGTGTTTGCCTTAGCGTGCACAAGACCCCAGGTTCCAATGCCAGCTATGCAAAACCAACAGAATCTTCCAGTCAGTCAGTTTAGCTTTTTGCTTAATTGTAATAATTCATTTATTCAGTGTATTTGCTGAGTCTCTATTAAGCACTAGGCATAGATCTGGGCACTGAGCAATGAAACTGAACACTGCTCCTGCTCTCGTGGGAGCCTTCCTGGACCGGTAGACCCTTGTTTGAGAATGCTTCAGTAATGAGGGCAAGGTGAGTATGGAGGAGAGCACTCTGCTGGACTTGGGGGCAGTGATGTCTAAATTGGGATGAGAAGGGTAAAGGAGAAAGGGGTGTCTAAGCCAGGTGACAGGACAGAGGTTTCCAGAGAGAAGTGTATGTTAAAGTCTTAAGAACAAAGTTCAGTATGGTAGGAACAGAAAGAACTAAAGGAGTGAGCAGGAACTGGGCTGCATATAGGTAGGTGAGATTCAGGCTTATTTAGCAGTTTGGGAAGTCACTGAAGGATTTTGAAACAGGTTGTGTATGGTGGTGCGTACCTATAATCCCAGTGCTTGGGAGGCTGAGACAGGAGGAGCCCAGACAGGTTCAAGGCCAGCCTCAGTAATTTAGTGAGAGGCTTATTTATTTATTTATTTATTTATTGTGGTACTGAGAATTGACCCAGGGGCATTCTACATCTGAATGCCAGCCCTACTTTTTAATTCTTTATTTTCAGACAGGGTGTCACTAAGTTGCTGAAGCTTGCTGCAAATCTGCAATTCTTCTTCTGTCTCAGCCTCCCAATTACTGGGGTTACAAGTGTGGGCCATTACACCTGACTTATTTTAATAAAAAAAAAAAAGTTTTTAGTGAGGTCCTCTACAACTTAGTGAGACCCTGTAAGAATAAAAAACAGGGCAGAGAATGTAGCTGGGAGGTTGAATGCTTCTGGGTTCCATCCACAGACCTGGGGGGGGGGATATATATATATATTTAAGCCAGGCGTGGTGGTGCACACTTGTAATCCTAGCATTCGGGAGGCTGAGACCAGAGGATTGCAGTTCACAGATAGCCTCAACTACTTAGTGAGGCCCTCTGCAACTTAGACCCTGTTTCAAAATAAAAATAAAAAATAGGGCAGGGAGCTGGGTGTGGTGGAGCATGCTTGTAATCCTAGCATTTGGGAGGCTGAGACAGGAGGATTCCTGTTCTCAGCCAGCCCTCAGCCACTTAGTGAGGCCCTCTGCAACTTAGACCCTGTTTCAAAATAAAGAATAAAAAATGGGCAGGGAGAGTAGCTCAGAGGTTGATGCCCCTGGGTTTTATCCCCAGACCCGCAAAAAAAAAAAAAAAAGTGTTTTTTTGTTATTTATTTTTTTAAAGGGCTAGGGAAGCCGGGCATGTTGACGCACACTTGTAATCTCGGCATTCGAGAGGCTGAGACTGGAGGAGTGCGGTTTGCAGACAGCCTCAGCTACTATAGCGAGGCCATTTGCAACTCAGAACCTGTTTCAACGATAAAAAAAAAAAAAAAACGACTAAAAAATAGGTCTGAAGGTATAGTTTGGAGGTACAGTGCCTCTGGGCTCCATCCCCAGTACTGAAAAAAAAGGGGGGGGGCTAGGGATGGTGTAGCTTAGAGGTAGAAGTCTCTAGATTCAATCCCAGTACCAAAAAAAAAAAAAAAATTTTTTAAGACAAATTAGAAAATAGTTGTAATAGTATACGTGGAGAGATTAGGTTAAGATGAAGGAAAGTAAATGAGATGTGGAGATAGTATACATGGACATACATGACTGGTGATTAAATGCCTGGAGGAGTCCCAGAAAGAAAGGAGTCAAGGCTCCTGGTTTGGGGCTGGAGGTGCAGCTGAGTAGTAGAGTGCTTGGTTGGCGTGCACAGAGCCCTGGAATTGATCCCTAGCCCTGCAAGAAGTAGAAGGAGCTCCTAATTTTATTTAAAATTAAGAGTATGTGTTTGGGTGTATCATAGTTCAGGTGTCTGTACATCTTACTTTCCAATTTGACACCAAAATGTGCAGTTTTAGCAACTAATTTTCTTGTGGAGTAAGGAAGGTACTAATATTTGAGCATCAGTGTTTGGTCCTTCAGGGGGCAGCAGCTTTATGAAGTAGTAAGATAAGGAAGAGCTGTGGCACCAAGAAGCTCTGAATGTCCCAGGTTTTTCAGCTATGGGGGTGGAATTGTGGTCATACCCAGCTCTCCAAAGCCTTTAGGCCACATTGCCTTTCTTGATTTATCCCTTGCAATTTGTTTAGTCTAAAGTGAAGAGGAGAATATCCCCCTGAGTGCCAGGGGCTCAGTGGGCCACTGACAGGCATCGTGTTCGTCCCCCCCCCTCTCTCCCTCCCTCCCTCCCTCCCTCCCTCCCTCTCTCTCTCTCTCTGCGGCTTCTTAGGGCCATGCTCCGGTGTGGATTAGGACTCTGGTGCTCTGGGAGGAGAAGCTGCTCCAGGGAGAGGGGATTTGCTTCTGCAAAGTCAAGATGTTCTGCTGGGATTTCTGACACTAGGATTAATCTCTTCTGACTAGAAAAGAGGTTAGCTACCTCCCCTAACACATTTGACAGTTCTCTTTTCCTCAAGGGAAGACATTTGGGACCTTCCATTTTTTGTGTGAGGAATTTCATATCTGTTGTTTAAGAAAGTTAAAAAATTTTTTAAAGCTTCTTATGGTTTTTATGGCAACTACTGTTGCTAGTTCTGTTCAATTAAGCACTTCACTGGAATCATCTAAACTAGAAGATGTCTAGGCTGGAGCCCAGGTCCTAGTCTTTCTTTCTTTATACTCCTGATCTGTTTTATGGAAATATAATTCACATACTATTAAATTCACCTTCTTAAAGTATTCTGTTTATGTTGGGTATGGTGGCACACCTCTCTAATCCCAGTTACTTTGGGAAACTAAGGCAGGAGGATAGCAAGTTAGTAGGACTGATTCAAGATAAAAAATAAAGCTGGGTGTGGTGGTGCTCATCTGTAATCCCGGTATTTAGGAGGCTGAGACAGGAGGATCACAGGTTCACAGCCAGCCTCAGCAATTTATAGTGAGGCACGCTGCAACTTAGTGATACCCTGTTTCAAAATAGAAAATAAAATGGGATTGGGGTGTAGCTCAGAGGTAGAATGCCTCTGGGTTCAATCCCCAGTACAGAAAATAAAAACAAAAACAAGTGCTAAGAATGTCACACAGCGATAAAGCACCTCTGGGTTCAATCTCCAGTATCACTCCTTCCAAAAAAAGTGTGCTGTTTAATGGTTTTGTATAATTGGAAAGTTGTATAATCATTGTCATTATATCACTTCAAAACATTTTTGTCATCCCCAAACAAAACCTTGATCGTTAGCCATCATTCCTTGTTTGTCCTTCCCATTCTGGAAACTACTCGTTTAACTTCTGTCTCTATGGGTTTGCCTATTTTGAACCTTTTTATCTAAGTGAAATCACACAATATGTGGGCTTTGTGTCTGGTTTCTTTTACTTAGCAAAATGTTTTTAAGGTTTACCTATGTTTTATATGCACTTGGGTTCTTTTTATTGCCAAATGATAACCTGTTGTGTGTCTGTACCCCACTTAGTTTATGAGTTCACCAGTCGATGGACATAGTTACATCTTTGGCTGTTGTGAATAATGGTACTGTAAACAGTCATGTTACAGATATTTGTGGACAGTGTGGGTATTTACCTCACATTAGAATTGCTGGTCCTATAGGCACTCTGTTTATAAACATTTTGAGGAACTGTCAAACTGTTTTCCAAAGAAGCTGCATCACTTTATCCCATCAGTAATGCACAAGGTCAGCCTCTCTGCTTCTGCTCTCCCCAGGCTCTCTTGCTCTGGTCTGGCCTGGAGGCCACCTGGGCTCAAGGTGAGCCTTTTGTTTTACTAGATGGAAAAATGCCCAGTTTTCTGTGTTCATTTGGGTTCATTTTACAAGCGTGTGTGCTGGGCCATGTATATTGGGCATTAGTGCTAGAAAGTCAAGTAAGGGTCAGGGCACTTTCCTCTCCAGGACTTGGCAGTCCAGTAGTGAGACGTCTTACTGGGAGGAAGCCAGCAAAGAAAGTAAGTGCTTAGACATCCGTGAGTTAACACAACATGGGTCATACTTTAGAGTCTAGGCCACGGTTGACTTTTTTCTTTCTTTATAGCTCCTGGGTTTTCTTCTCAGCCTGCCTTTGGCGTATGTGTGTGTGGTACCCCACAGGGATTGAACCTGCGGCATTCTACTTCTGAGCTACACTCTCAGCTTCATTTTACTTTGTTTTTTTGAGGTCTCACTAGGCTGCTGAGCATCTCACTGTGTTGCTGAGGCTGTCTTTGAACCTGCTGCCCTTCTGTCTCAGCCTCCCAAGTACTGGGGTTAACAGTTGTATGCCACCAGCCTGGCTCTCAGCCTGTCTTTTAGCTATTGCCACTTCTTGAGGATTCTTTCCTTACATACTGGGTGAGCTCATTCACATATGTGGCCTCATCTGTCACTTGTTGATTTCTCTGATATTTGCTCAAAACTTCCTCCTGGTTTGTCTTGATGGATCTCTTTCTGGTCAATCCATAGACATCTCAAATTCATTGTGTCTGAAAAAATAACTTCTTATCCCCTGTCTACCTCCTAACCTGTTCCTGCTGTTGCGTTCATAGCTTCATTTGTTTGTGCTATCGTTGCAAGCCATAAACTTTCCCTTTTGTGACCTTTCACATCCACTCAGTCACCCAGTCCTACCACTTTATATCAACTAAATATATCTCAGCTATTTCTTAGCTTTCTGGAACTGTCTTTTACTGCTTTCCTTCAGATTTCCTCGTCTGTTCCCTGGTCCGGTGGAACAGCAGCATCACCAGTCTTCTGTCTTGTCCATCAGACTCATCTGTGCGACTGCCAGAACTGTCTGTCCCTGCAGTGTCAGTCTAAGCAGCAGCCTTGCGCCCTTGAGTTTCGTCAGCGCACGTGCGCGCTGCTGCTCCTTGCTTCGGTGTCCTGCTGTTTGGAGTGCTGCCCTTGGCCCTTCTCCATCCTTCCAGCTTCTCGTCTTGTGAAGAGTCATCTTAGGCCAGTGTATAATAGCATCAATAGTAAATATTTGTATAATGGGTACCAGCCAGCTTTATAATTACATAAAATACATTAACTCATTCAGGCTCATAACAGTTCCATGAGGTGGGCACTAAAATTATTCCCATTTACAGGTGAGGAAATGGAGACACAGTAGTTGTTACTTCACCTAGATCCCACAGTGAGGGGCTTTATCCAGATTGGAACCTAGGTAGTCTGACATTTGATTGTTCTCAGCCTCTCCTCTGCACCTCTCCTACCTGCCCTTTCTCAGCCTCAACCATTCCCTTGTCTTCTCCCTCTACAAGGGATCTTCTTTGCTTCTACAATAATTCATGGATGGCCTGACAATTTGCAGTTCATAGGTCAAAACTAGGGTGAATTTAATTGTAAACACTGTGTGTGTGTGTGTTGTACTGGGGATCGAACCCAGGGATATTCTACCACTGAGCTACACTTCCAGCCTTACTTAATTTTATTTTGAAACAGGACGTTATGCTGACCTCCAATCTGTGGTCCTCCTGTCTTGGCCTCCCAAGTACTGGCCATATAGGCCTGGGCCACCATGCTCAGTTTATTGTAAACACTTTTGATCAAAGAGCCAACATTATAGATTATTTCATGTGCCCTTGCGCTCTCTTGCGTGCGTAGGCACTCTCTGTCTGTCTGTCTGTCTTTCTCTCTGTCTCACTAAATTGCAGAGGTTGTTCTTAAACCTCTGATCCTTCTGTCTTATCTTTCCAAGTACTGGGGTTATAGGCATATACCATCACATATGGATTTTTTCCCCTACTCTTTTTTGTGGTGCCAAGCATTTTAATCCAGGAGGATTCTACCTCTCTGAGTTCGTTCGTTCTTTCTTTCTTTCTTTCTTTCTTTCTTTCTTTCTTTCTTTCTCTATCTATCTATCTATCTATCTATTTATTTATTTTTGTGGTACTGGTGATGGAACCCAGGGGCATTCTACCTCTGAGTTACACTCACAGCCCTATTTTTTATTCTTTATTTTGAAACAGGGTCTGACTGAGTTGCAAAGGACCTCACTAAGTAGCTGAGGCTGTCCGCGAACCGCGATCCTCCAGTCTTAGCCTCCTAAATGCTGGGATTACAAGCATGTGCCAACACCCCTGGCACTTATTTTACTTATTTTTTATTTGGAAATAGGGTCTCAGTAGGTTGCTGAGAGTATCACTATGCTGTAGAGGTTATCCTCCAACCTGTGATCTTCCTGTCTCAGCCTCCCAAGTACTGGGATCACAGGCATGTGCCGCTGTACCCAGCCTTTTCACTGTTCTTAAGGTGACTAAGTTGAAAGTGACCACCTCCATTGTCTCGTCTCTATGAAGCCTTGTTTCAGTATCTATTTTCATTTAGATATTTTTCCCTCTGTGTTTCTATAGTATATTGTTATGAAGCATTGCTCTTATTCTTTATTGTGACCATTTATTTACTTATCAATTTTGGTACTGGGGATTGAACCCAGGGACATTCTACCACTGAGCTATATCCTGAACCCTTTGAAACAGTATCTCACCAACTTACTATACTTATTAAACCTTATCCTAGAATCTGTGAGCCTCAGGTCTTGGCCTCCTATGTTGTGACCATTTATATTCTTTCTTTTCTCTCCTGCTTGACTCTCCCCTTGGGATAAGGACTATGAATTAGCACTTTGTACTCCTGACCCCCAGCATGTAGTAAGTATTCATACTTGTTGAATGAATGGATACGTGCGTTCACACCCATATTAGATAAGTATGAGCTGTGGGATAAGATTGTAATGAGGTTGGCTTGAAGTGGAATGTGAGGCGACGTGCTTTGGAGAGAGGTTCTGGTGGTAGGCTGCCTGGGTTTGTCCTAGCTTTACCTCCAATTTGTGTGGCCTTTTGCAGGTTGGTGCCTCAGTTTACTGAGTTGTAAAACATTGCTAATAATAGATTCTCCATCATAGTTTTGTGAAAGAGAGAAGGCTCTGCAGTTAGGTCTCTGGTACTTAGGGAACTGGAATTGAGGTTTCCTGAGTGGGTCTTGCAATATACTATGTTGCCCTTTTTTGGGGGGGGGTGGTCTGGGGTTACTGGAAACCCTTCTGCATCTGGGCTACACTCCCAGACCTATTTTATACTTTTTACTTGGAAACAGGGTCTCTTAAGCCACTGCGGCTGGCACATCATCTTTTAAAAAGAAGCGACATAGCCGGGCGTGGTGGCGCACGCTTGTAATCCCCACGCTTGGGAGGCGGAGACAGGAGGATTGCGCAGGTTCGAAGCCAGCTGTGCTGGCTTAAGAGACCCTGTTTCCAAATAAAAAGTATAAAATAGGTCTGGGAGTGTAGCCTGGAGGCAGAAGGGCTTCCAGGAACCCCAATACCACCAAAAAATAAACAAAAAATAAAGATGATGTGGTTAATCTGAAAACCAGGTAAGAGGAAATACAATTCTATTGAATTCTTCCACTTGTGCAAGCAAACTTCAGACACTGAGAAGGCAATCAAAGAAGAAACTGAGACTATATTTTATCATGAATAGCCCTCTCCCTTCCCCCCATTTAGAAAATCATGGCGCAGCATCTTAAAACAAGAAAGACTCATTTGTTTTTCCATTCATTCTACAATGAACTCTTATTGGGTGCCATCTACATTCTGCTAGAAATTGTCAACATAGTGATGAGTAAGACAGTGAGTGGCCTTAGAGAGTTCAGAAGAGAAAACCAGCTGGACGAGGAAAGAGCTTCCAGGCATCCTCTCTCAGGAGGTTGGTGGAATTCACTCCTGTGACTGTGACCGAGGCTCGTTTTTTCTTGCTGGCTGGTGCCTGAGATCATTCTCAGCAACTAGGAGCTCCTTTTAGTCCTTGCCATGAGTAGCTCTGGAACATGACTGTTTCTTCAGGCCTTCAGGAAAAACTCTGACTTAGAATCTCTCTTTTCAGTTTGCCAAGACAGAGGTAAAGGAATGACCCATCATTTTTGCCATATTCTATTGGCTATAAGCAAGTAAGTCCCACCCACACTCAAGAGAGGGGATACTACCCAGGAGCAGTGGTCATGCCAGGGGGCAAGGACTTCAGGAACTGTTTTAGAATTCTACTTATAATACTCTCTTTCAGTTCCATGAAGGCAGTGACCAGCTCTTTGTTATTTTTCTCTCAGAACCATCTCTCTGGTGCCTGACACAGTGCAATTCCTTTTTGAATATTTGTCAAATGAATGAAATCTGTTGGTAATTATTTGGTAAGCAGTTGGGTGCTATTTGCAGTTTAAGCTCCTAAACTGGTAATTTTACTTTGAAAAACAATTGATTTCTTTGGTGTTGTTTATGGTCTTCACTCTAGATAAAACTATAAAACATTTTTACCTGAAATCTTAAAACCTAAAATTATCTATTTTCACAATTGTCAATCAAATCTATTGTGTCTGAGAGACAATACCCATTTGGAACAATAATTTGGGGCTATATTGCACCAAACTGGCATATTTCTTGTGACAGAAATGTTGGCAGGTTTGGAGTTTTGGGGGTGGAGGGTGGTTAGGTTGTCTGAATTTTCATAGCTATTGCTAGCAAATAAGTGTGATTTCAGATACTTTGAAAGTACTGTTTTTTAGTAGCTAAATAACATTCTAGCTTAACCTCTTCTGTGAACTTTATATATAGTATGATGTGATTAATACTTAAATTTTTATATTTGTCATAGGAAATGTCTTTTGAGCAAAATTTAGATTTTGAGTGATCCATTGATAAAATTCAATTTAATCATTATAAAATCAGATATTTCTGACACCAAAGCTTATGTTTTTTCTCTAGACCCTTATCCTTCAAACTGGAGTTAGGAGAATGCCAGTATGTGCCAGGGGCTACAGGAAGCCACAGAAGTAAGCATTGCCCATTCTCCTTGAGTATCAATTTTAGTGGGGTTTTTTTTTTCTATTGAAACAAACACAGGTACAATATATTATAGGATAGAATGCAAAGTTTGAATAAATTCCAGAAGTAGATTTTTATGGCATGTTGCTCTATGTGGCTTCTCTAGGTCCTCTCAGACCTTGATTTGTGGTCACTTTCCTTTGATTGAGAGGGACTGTACTTAACTGTACCAGTCTCCCGTGAGCTGGATCTTGGCAGGGTACGACTCTGAGGCATTTCAGCTGGAGGTTAGTGGAGCCGGCAAGGAACTCAAGGGTCTTGTCCCTTTGTTGGAGGGAGACATTTGACCGAAGAGACCTTGCCTCCTGTAGATTGGAAGGGGGGCTAGCTAGTTCCCAGGCCTTGGTCACTCGTTGGAGGTCTTGGCATCACAATCAGCATGAGTGGGTGGTTGAGCCACTCTTCATTGTGGTCTTTTATCCCAGGCATCCTTTCATGACTGAAAGTGTTCTAAGGAATGCACAGCATTATACACTGCTGGTTAAAGCAGTTCACAAGGTGAGCCCACATGTAAGGGATGGGAAATAGATCCTACTTCTCTCTCTCTCTCTCTTTTTCTTCTAGCTTTTAGAAACATGTTTATTTCCTACCAACCTCATTTCCATTTTGCTGGTGTCTTTAGGCAGCTTAAGACCACTCGGTGGTTGTTACAACCCACTGTGGCCTAGGCGGTGGGAGCTGCAGACCAGTCTTGAGTGGCTGGCTCGGTGCTCCAGTCTTCAGTAAGGAACTGCTGAATGGGCACTGAGGGCACCTGCATGTCCTCCAACTGGTCTGTGACCTCGGGCTGAGTGATGGCGAACTCGGGGCCGGCGCGGTCCATTCGCCTTGGAATTCCTCTTTGGTCACCGCCTTCTTGGTAGCAGCCTGCTCTTCCTTTTCAATCTCTTCAGGATCTCTGTTAGAAGTAGAGACCAGGCATGACCTCCCATGGGTGCTTCTGGGAGATGGTGCCACACATGCGCAGGACTTCCGGGGCCAGCATCCACCTCATCAGCCTCACAGAGTGTGCTCCTTTGTTGTTGCAGGGAATGGCGATGTCCACGTAGTGCAGGGGAGAGTCTGTGTCGCACAGCGTGGACGTGAGACGCCTCTGTGAGAAGCTGGTGGCCAGCCCTGGGGTCAGTCACCACCAGAAGATGAGGCTTCCTGGATGAGGCGGCCTGGATCTGGTTGGTGAAGGTCCCAGGAGTGAAGAGGCCAGCAATCGGGGTGGTTCCAATAGCCGCAGCAAACTTGAACATGACCCGCTGGCCAGTGTTCCTAGAGGATATGACACTGATGTCAGCAGGGTTCTCAGTGGCGACAATGGCTTGAGCTGCCAGCAGAAGTTTCTCCCAGGTCCTCTTCAGGTGCATGATGTAGATGCCATCACTTTTCCTTTTGTAGATATATTGTTCCGTCTGGAAATCCAGGTTGGTGCCACATAAGGAATTCGAGGACATCCTCCTTCATTTACAGGACATCAAGGCCTCCGGACATTGTGATAGTTTCCCTTTAATTTATGCTGACAGCGCTGTATGGACCCCTCTCTGGGCAGCACAGAAAGGCAGATCCTACCTCCTGATGGGAGGAGCTACAAAGGCCACGTTTTTAAAAACCCTATTGTGTGCGCCTGGGCAAGTTACTTAACTCCTTTGCACTAGTTGAAAGAAGAAAACTATAATGTTATAAGTGGTATTGCCAGCTGTGCTGGTATATGCCTATAATTCCAGCAATCCTGGAGGCTGAGGAAGGAGGATCACAAGTTCAGGCCAGTTTGGGCAACTTCGTGAGACCTTGCCTCAGAATAAAAAATAAAAAGTGCTGGAGGTGTAGCTCAGTGGCCCTGAGTTCAATTCCTAGTACTAGGGCAAAAGAGTGATTAGAAGAGCTCAGAGTAAGAGCTCAGGAAATGCCGTCTATTGCTAGTCTTCTTGTATTTCTGTCTCAGGAATGTCTGGTTGTTCTTGAAATTCCTGAAGCTTTGTGACTTTCCTGTCTCTTGGGAAGCATACTGTCTTAATGTCTCCTTTGGAGTAGGTGTATACATTGCTTTATGTTTCTGTTCTGTAAATGTGGGATGCGTCTGCTCTGCTGAAGCTTGGGGGCTGGCCCATGGAGGCCTAGGCCAGTGTTTGTATGATTTTGTAGAATTCTTAGCACTAGCATGCAGATGCTGTGTAGTGAATTGATCTCATTCAAAAGAGAATACAAGTATTTCTTTTCTATTATTTTAATCTAGGAAGTACCTTTAGTCAAAGTATAAGAATAAAAATGTGAAGGAAAAGACTCCAGATATATGGTCTCACTATTTACTGCTTAATGAAATTAGGCATATTCACATGGAGAAAATTTTAATTTCCAGAATAGTTAGGGGGAAAAAAAGGCAGTTAAATTTTTGCTAGTCTAAAAAATAAATGAAGGTTTAATTTAGAGTTAAATTGGAGTGAGAGAAGGAGATTTAAAAGCAATAAAGTGCATTTTATTTTAATTGTCATTTCAATTATTTTCAAATTCTAGGAGGTATGAAGTCTGAACTTTAGATCAAAGAATGCTGAGATCTTAGTGAAAACAGGGTTTGTTGGTTTTTATAAATGGAAAACTTTGTATATGAAAAAGTGTTTTGGTTTTTCTAACTTGTGATTATTCCTGGTTGAGGAGAATCCGAGAGAGCGCTTCTGTAGCACAGAAGCTCGTGAAGGAGTCAGATTTAACTAGCTTAACGCTAATGGCGTGAAGTCGGGGTACAGTGTGAAAAGGTAAAAAAAAATCTCACATCTGCTGTTACATGTTGTTAACTCCCCTAGCAGACATTAAATCATTTCAAGTACAATAATAGTGTGGGAGGTAAATTAACTAACCATTAACAATCTTATAAATACACAATTAACATGCCAACATTTATATGACACATTGATGGGGCAGCAGTAATTTTTGATTGGGAGTTTGCAGACCTTTGAGAAGCCTCAGGCTGTTGCTTATTCAGACAAGTTTTCACAGATTGCAGGTGAGGGGGCTGGAGTCTGCCTGGCAGAGGGAAGTGAGTATGTAGTGTTTCAGAAGAGTCCAGGAAGTGGAATTTCTTTCTGTTGGCTGAAAGAAACTTGAGCATTTTAAATCATATTGTTACTTTTCTCAAGTCTTTAGAGAGTGAAGATGTTCAGGGAAAGCTTGTTTGCTTATAGTAGGTGGCTTATTTAAAGAAAAATAATATTCCAGGTATGGATTTGGAGTTTAAGTTGCGTGAATCACTGGGATTTTCAAAAATATATGTAGTGGGCTGGGGTTGTAGCTCAGTGGTAATGTGCTTACTTACATAGCATGCAGAGCCTGGGTTTGATTCCCAGCACCACAAATGAACAAAAAATATACGTAGGCCTAACTGCTTACGTAAAGTAAGCCTCTGTAGTTTCAGGTTAAAAAGTAGATGATCTCTAAAGTTTCTTTCATGTATGAAATTTTGTGACTTTTATTTTTTGGTACTGGGGAACGAACCTGGGCATTCTACCTCCAATCTATACCCTAAGTCCTTTGTTTCTATTTTAATTTTTTTTTTGAAACAGTCTCAATATGTTGCTGAGGCTGGCCTCAGCTTGAGACCCTCCTCTCTGCGATTACAGCATGCACCACCCCAACTGGCTTGACTTTTTATTTTTTGAACAACCATTACATTCACTGCTTATTTCTTGCTGTATTAATAGAGGGAGCTAAGGGTCTCACCTACGGCAGAACATATTTGTTATCTTATATCTTTCATAAGGACTCATGGGAGAAATTTCTCTTAGGCCTCAGAACCCAAAAAGCACAACAGGGTTTTTTTTTTGTTTTTTTTTTTGTTTTTTTTTTGGTGGTACTGGAGTTCCTGGAATACTTCTACCTTTGGGCTACACTCCCAGACCTATTTTATATATTTTTTAAATTTGGAAACAGGGTCTCTTAAGCCAGCGAGGCTGGCTCCGAACCAGCACGATCCTCCTGTCTCCGCCTCCCAAGCATGGGGATTACAAGCGCGTGCACCACCATGCCCGGCCAAAACAGGGTTTTAAAGCTCATTTTATTATGACCATTGTGACTCTTGTTCCTCCTTTTCTCTCTTTCTTCTTTTTGTGGTACCGGGGATTGAACCCAGGGGCATTCTACCTCTGAGCTATACCCCCTGCCCTATTTTTTATTCTTTATTTTGAAACAGGGTCTCACTGAGTTGCAGAGGGCCTCACTAAGTAGCTGAGGCTGGCCACGAACTGCAATCCTCCTGTCTCAGCCTCCCAGATGCTGGGATTACAAGGCCCGGCTTGTTCCTCCTTGTTTTGGGAGGCTAAGTGCTCTGGTGGTTGAGATCCCAGGCTCAGCTGGTCATGATTGCGCATGCCTGTAATCCTAGTACTTTTGGAAGCTGAGACAGGAGGATAGCAGGTTTGAGGCCAGCACCAGTAACTTAGTGAGGTCCTCAGTAACTTACTGAGACAAACTTTGTTTCAAAACAGAAAATAAGACAAAGAACTGGGAGCGTATCTTGGAAGTAGAATGCTCATGGGTTCAATCTTCACTACCACAAAACACATACAGACACACACACCAAGACCCCACCTCTTAGAGCTGATTGGTTCTTAGTTCTGCTGACGGGGAAAGTTTCTGAACCTTTCTTGCCTCAGTTTTTGTCATTTGTAAGAATGGGAATACAAGTAGTGAATGAGTAGGGTTGTTCTGAGGGTAAGATGGATTAGTTCATATACAGTGATAAAACAATCCTAGCTTTTGCATTTTATTTCTGGGATTCTGCACTTTATGTCTAACAGTAACTTTTGGCATACACTGGTGCATGGACTTATTTTCCCCATTTCTTTTTTTGTTTTATTTTTTTAACCACACTTTACCTTATGTTTTCTATAAGATCTTGTAAATGAAGTTTGGGTTAGGGGAGAGAGAAAAAATTACTAAAAATTACATTCAGGTTTGATATCTATAAAAACCTACTAAAATTAATCTCATGTATAGGGCATGTTCTAAATTACCACATGCAGGTTACATGATCACTAATGAACACAAATGAGTGTGTAAGTGGTAATAGTATCGAAATTGCACCCAGAACCACACATAGCTCATGGTAGGAACTTAGCAAATATTTCTTGAATATTGCCTTTTATAAGAAGACCAAACTTAGCATATTAAAAATAACTTGGTCATTTTAGCCGGGCGTGGTGGTGCACGCTTGTAATCCCAGTGCTTGGGAGGCTGAGACAGGAGGATCGCACAGGTTCGAAGCCAGCCTCAGCTACTTAGTGAGGCTCTCAGCAACTTAGTGAGACCCTGTTTCCAAACAAAGTATAAAATAGGTCTGGGAGTGTATCCTAGAGGTAGAAAGTCCCTGTGTTCCACCCTCAGTACCACACACAAAAAAACTTGGTCATTTTGAAACGCCTCTTAGTATATTTCCATTCTGCATAGATGTCCTTATTGCTTCTTTTTTCAGTAAAAACAAATCTTTATTCTTTAAAGAACCTGGAATTAGAAAGTGTGAGAAAGGGGCAGGGAGGAGTGTAGCTCAGTGGTGGAACGTGTGCATAGCACGCGAAGCCTCCTGAGTGTGATCCCCAGCACTGAAAAGAGAAGAGAAAAAAGGTGGAAGAAAGAAGTTAAAAGTAGGACATCCTCGGGGAGCCGGACTCCTGGAGACTGATACTGCCTCATGGTGTGAAGGTATATAAAAAGGACTATCTTACGAGAGTCAAGAGTTGGTTATAAGAAAGCATTCCACACTGAAAGAGACAGCATTTGTAAAAGCTAAGAGCAACATTTCTGAGCCACGTTTTTTGAAACAGTAATAAATTTTAGTGTTTCTCTAGAGAAAAAGTGCTTAGGGCTCAAAAAGTTTAGGTTATATTGTGTTGTTAGATTCACCTCTCTTAGAGATCACAATATACACTAGTAGTTTAAAAGCTTTGAAAGTTTCTGTGATTAAAAAGCAATAAGAAAATTTAATTTAATTAATTTAGTGATTCCTGGGCTTTTAAAAGTTTAAATAAAAAATCTAATTTTGGTAAAATATATATAACAATATTTGTTTTAATTATTATTATGATTAGTGTGTATGTTTGTGTCTTTTACTGGGGTTTGAACCCAGGAGCATTCTACTCTTGAGCTAAACTCCTAGCCTTGTCTTGTTCCTTATTTGAAATAGGGCCTAACTAAGTAGCTGAGGCTGGCCTCAAACCTGTGATCCTCATTTCTGAGCCTCTCAGGTACCGGAATTGCAAGTGTGCGCCACCACACCCAGCTTCAATTTTTTTTCCCTCACTCCGGGCTGCACTCCCAGACCTATTTTATATTTTATTTGGAAACAGGGTCTCTTAAGCCAGTGAGGCTGGCTTCGAACCTGTGCGATCCTCCTGTCTCTGCCTCCTAAGTGCGGGGATTACAAAGCATGTGGCACCATGCCTGGCCCCAGCTTCCATTTTAATTATTTTCAAATGTGCAGCCCAGTGGCCTTAAGTATATTTACCTTATCATGTGCTGTCACGACTATCCATCTCTAGGACTTTTCCATCTTCCCAGACTGAAACATCCATTTAGTACCTTGCCATTCCTCCCTTAAGCCCCAGCAACCGTCATCCTACTTTGCATCTCCATAAATTTTGCTCTTCCAGGCAACCCATACAAGTATGTGTCCTTTTGTAACTGGCTTATTTTACTTAGCACGATGTCCTTAAGGTTCTTCTGTGTTAAAGTATATGTCAGAATTTCCTTTTTTTGTGTGTGATACTGGTGATGGAACCCAGGGTCCTTCTACCTCTGGGGTACACTCCCAGACCTATTTTACATTTTGCTTGCAAACAGGGTCTCACTAAGTTTTGCCTCACTAAGTAGCTGAGACTGTCTTTGAACCTGCATAATCTAACTGTTTCAGCCTCCCAAGTACTGAGGGTTACAAGTGTGCGCCACTACGCTGACAGAATTTCCTATGTTTTTAAGGCTGAATAATATTTTTAACTTTTGTTATATACCACATTTCATTTATTCATCCTTTACTATGTGTTTTTAATCATTACATGTATATGTGAGTGAGTGAGTGAGTGAGTGAGTGAGTGTGTGTGTGTGTGTGTGTGTGTGTGTTTACTGGGGATAGAACCCAGGAGTATTCTACCTCCTAGGTACACCCCCAGCCATTTTTTTTGAAATGAGTCTCACTAAATTGCTGAGGCTCTTCCTAAATTTCTGAGTCTGTCCTTAAACCTGTGATCCTACTGTCTCAGCCTCCCAAGTACTGGGATTATGGGCATGCATCGCCATGTTCATATATTACAAACAATTCTGAGGAATGATTTTACACAATTATCTCCTTGGAGCAAGTCCTAGAAATACTCAGAGATTGCTCAGAGGGTATTTGTGTCTTACATTTTAATAAACATTACTAAATAACTAAAAAGTACCAATTTTCAGTTGTTCTATAGTGAATGATAATGTCCATTTTTTGAACCCCTACCCAAATTAGTCTTTAAAAAACCCTTATTTTCTTTGCACAACTGAACAGGGGAAATAAGTTGTTTTCATCTGTTCTGAATGTCTTTGTCTTAGAAATAAGTATGCCTTCAAATGCTATTTAGCTGCTCTTAAGGAGATTTTAAAACTATTCTTTGGTTCTGAAAAGCAGTGTTGTTGGAATAAGTTGATAGTGTCCCAAGGTGACAATTTTGAAGGGCACATTGAAGAGAAGCTCTTGTATCCGTATTAATAAAAAAAAGCAATCCTTTCTTTATAACCACACTCATACCTGACATACTCATATATGACTTATCTCTACAACAAAATTGGATAGTCATAGGAAGTTGGACAGCAACATGTATTGAATTCCTGCCATGTGTAAACATCCTTTGTCAGAAAGGATGTGGTGTTATGGCCCTGTCCTTGTGGAACTTATAGTCTTAAGTCTTCAAGAACACCGAACAGGAGGTGGGACGTGATACACACAGTAACACATTTCCTAGGGCAGTCCTGTGGGAGTTCCCTGTCAGAACTGGCGTGGGATAGATACTGCTGAGTGAATCATACACGCTCCTCAGCGTGTGAAGTTAGAGTATATTAATTGGGAAGTTATCTGCTGAGGTTGGGGTGTTTTGAGGCCTCTCTCCTATAAGGGAAAGTTGGGGAGTTGGTGTGTGCCTTTGGAAACGTTTCTGCATTCCTTTCCTTGGTAAGCTGTGGTAGAGCTAAAAAATACTTTATTGAGGGTGGGTACTTGAGTAAGTTTTGTCTTGGCCTTTGCTGTGTCAGAACACCTATTAAATGTGTGGCTTTCATTGAGCTCCCTGTTTTTTCAGGGCAGAACCGTGTGTCGAAGGTGGAAGCACCTGCCCCTCTGCTCCCAACCCTGTCATTTCAGAGGGAAGACAGCTTACTGTGTCACTCTGACCATTTCTGATTCTGTGACAAATGCTCTTGTTTATCAGTAATTCTATGGGTATATACTCTCCATGTTTCTAAGAAAAAATTCTTACTTTTACAAATGAAGAGTTTTTTTTGTGTGCTACTGAGGATTGAGCCTGGGGGCATTCTACCTCTGAGCTACACCCCCAGGTGTTTTTATTTTTTGTTTTTGGAACAGGCTCTTGCTAGGTTGCTGAGAGTCCTGCTAAGCTGCTGAGGCTGGTCTTGAACCAGTGAGCCTCCTATCTCAGCCTTCCAAGTACTGGGATTACAGATATGCACCATCACACCCAGCTACAAGTGAAATTTAAATGTTCCCTTTTAATTTTGTGATTTTTTTCTTATAGACTTAAAATAATACATTAATATGCCAGGTTCAGTGGTGTATGCCTGCAATCCCAGTACGTGGAAGTCTGAGACAGGAGGATCTAAGGTTCAAGGTTAACCTCAACAACTTAGTAAGACCCTCGAAAACTTAGGAAGACCCTGTTTCAAATAAAGAATAAAAAGGACTGAGGATGTAGCTCAAAGATATAAGGCCCCTTGGCTCAATTCTCAGTACCAAATATAAAATAACCCCCCCCCCCCACATTAGTGTTTCTGAGGCTAAGTAGCTCACAAATTTGACACTTAAAAGAATCTCATGGGCCGGGCGTGGTGGCTTATGCTTGTAATCCCAGTGCTTGGGAGGCGGAGACAGGAGGATCGCGCAGGTTTGAAGCCAGCCTTGCTGGCTTAAGAGACCTTGTTTCCAAATTAAAAAAAAATATATAAAACAGGTCTGGGAGTGTAGTCCTAAGGCAGTGCCACCAAAAAAAAAAAAAAAAAATCTCACGGGCGGGGCGTGGTGGCGCACGCTTGTAATCCCTGCGCTTGGGAGGCGGAGACAGAAGGATAGTGCAGGTTCAAAGCCAGCCGCGCTGGCTTAAGAGACCCTGTTTCCAAACAAAAAAAAGTATAAAAATAGGTCTGGGAGTGTAGCCCGGAGGTTGAAGGGTATCCAGGAATCCTAGTACCACCAAAAAACAAACAAACAAACAAAAGAATCTCATGGTATTAGGAGAGGTGAGTTAGGGGATTCAGTAGATCTCTATTAGGGTATAAACTTTCTGATTCAGGAATGCCTTATTTAGCTTTGCATTTCTCATTTGGCTGAGTGTAAAAAATGAAGTCAGTGAATATATTTAAAGGGAGAAATTGAATATTAGTGTAATTTACTTAATTATAAGTGCTTAGATTTCCTTTTAATCTCATTATCTTTAAGACCCACTAGATGCTGGGGCTGTAGCTTAATGGTAGAGCACTTGCCTAGCATACAAAGTTCAGTCCCTAGTACCACACACACAAAATAAACCAACACTAGATAATAGCAATAAAATGATGTGTTACTAGGAAAAACAAAAACAACAAACCTCAGTAGGCCAGGCTTCGTGCCACACGCCTGTAATCCCAGTACTTGGGAGACTGAGAGAAGAGGATCGCAGGTTTGGAGTCAACCTTAATTACATGTGCTCTCAGCAACTTAGTAAGACCCTGTTTCCAAACAAAGAGTAGACTAGGGCTGGGGTGTAGCTCAGAGGTCGAAAGCCCCTGGGTTCTGTCCCCAGTATCTATTCAATCTTTTCCTCCCCCACCTCAGTTAGCTGTAAAGATTTATTAACTAGATTTCCCCTATTTTCCATCTCTAGAAGAAACAAATTACAAGAAAATTTGGTGTTTTAAGTCTGTCTTTTTTCTTTAAAAAAAATTTTTTTTTTGCAGTACTGGGGATTGAACCTAAGGCCTTGCACATGCTACGCAAGTGGCCTGCTGCTGAGCTACATCCTTAGCCCCAGTTACAGGTATTTCTAAAAATAAAAACCTTTCAGAACTGTTCCTAGGAACATATTAAATCTAGCTTTCACATCCCTTGTACTTGAAAATGATTTTGGAGAAGCAAGGAATTGACCCAGATAACATAAAGGAACCACACCATTATCGTCCATGAAGTTACTAAAAAGGGTGAGGTGTTGATATATTTATGACTACTTCAAATAGTAATTGAAAACTGAAATTAGCTTTACATTACATCATCGTCATCCTTATTTATAACAAGCAGTCTGCATGTGCTTATTATATTATGTGCCAGCATCTTTTGAACATTTTACCTGTGCTGTCCTCTACATGTTCTCTTCTCCCTGGAACCTCCATCTTGTAAGTGAAGAGCAGAGGAGGGGCTCAGAAAGGTTATTTTGACTAAGTTCACAGAGCGAGGGCTCAAGTCCAGTTGGGTCTCCAGGGCCTTGTTTCTAAGCATTGTTATATAAAGTTTTGTTGAGTATTTTTATTTAACTGAGGAGGTACATCTGGATTCCTAAAATAAACATCATTAACAGTTTTAATAGAACTGCGAACGTTTATCTTATAATTAGGTTTCTAAAGTAAGTGCTTAGTCTTGTAGCAAGGCAGTTTTGAGTAATACGTTTTACTTTAAAAGCACAATACTATCTTAAAATGGCTTTATGAGTAGAGTTACTCTGGTAGTGCCCTTTTGTAAGGTCCCGGTAACTCAGCAGTGTGTGCGCCTTTCAATACTTCACCACCACGTGACAGGAGGGATGTACACTGATGAAATAACAGGTTCACACTTCAGCTCAGCATTTGAGGAAAATCGTTTGTTCTTCCATGCCCTTAAAAAATAATGAGAATTCTTCATGAGATGGAAGAAAGAAAGGAGAATTTACTGTCTTCACAGTCAATAGTTGTATGCTTTGAGTAGCCTGGCTAAGGGGTTACTATTATTTGCCTTGCAAGCCTTCCTCTGATATTGTGGAGTGCTCGTCGACTAGAGCTGTAGTGCTTAGTGCGTATAAGGTTCTCCTTGCAGCTTAGACTTAATCCTTTTAAGTTCCTAGCTATAGGGATAGATGTTGATTTACAGGGTAGCATTTTACCACATTGAATTTGTTTGGAAAAAAAATAATTCAGTTGTTTTCTGCCTTATTCTTAAATCTTGCTGTGTGCATCATGTTTCTAGGTAGGTGAGCTCGAGAAACAACATGAAGAGGAGAAAATAGCCTTTTAAGGACATTGGCCCACAGAAAGGATGGCCTTCTTGGACAATCCAACTATCATTCTAGCTCATATTCGCCAGTCACATGTGACCAGTGATGACACGGGAATGTGTGAGATGGTTCTCATTGATCATGATGTTGACCTAGAGAAGATTCATCTTCCTGCAATGCCTGCAGACAGTGGGTCAGAAATTCAGGGAAGCAATGGTGAAACTCAGGGCTATGTGTACGCCCAGTCAGTCGATATTACCTCGAGTTGGGACTTTGGTATTAGAAGACGCTCAAACACAGGTAAACCTTGCCTTCCAGTCATGTCTTCAGAGCAGTAAATCAGTAGTCTTATAGAATAATGCACAATGTTGGAATAGGCTGAATGGGGGAGGCTTCTGGTATTAATAGGAACATGCATTTGTGAGACTGAGTCTGAGCAACTTCTCCATCTCTGTGAGTGAACAGAGAGGACCTCCAGAATGATGTTATTAAAAGGAAATAGAAGATGAGTAGCTGGAAAAGTGGGTAGGAGAGACTTGGTTAATGTTACCTTTTTGAAGTCATGTAGAAATGTAAGTGGACCTGTTTTAAGTCTTTTTACAGACCAACATTAGTTTCAGTGGATGGACTACCTGGAGGCAGATTTCAGTTGATGTAATAAAGAACATTTTACACAGAGAGCTGACTAGCCAAGGAGTGCAGGCTAGTGCCCCTGACAATTCTTACCTTGGGGGTGTGGGAGAATAGAGATAAGGGAGTCCATGGAGACAGCTAAGTGTTTGTTATGGTTGGTCTTGATAGGAATTCCCACATTGGGTGTGAGATTAGAAAAGGTGTTTTTGAAGCCAGGCGTGGTGGCGCACGCTTGTAATCTCCACTCTTGGGAGGCCGAGACAGGAGGATCACGCAGGTTCAAAGCCAGCCTCAGCTGGCTTAAGAGACTCTGTTTCCAAATAAAAATATAAAATAGGTCTGGGAGTATAGCCCGGAGGTAGAAGGCCCCTGGGTTCCATCCCCAGTACCATAAAAAAAAAAAAGAAAAGAAAAGGTGTTTTTAATACTTTCTTTGTATATTTTTAAGTTGACCACTATCCTTCAGTCTTTGTGTTTTGAAAATGTTATATTTTGGTATGAATTTGGTTGTTTTTTTTTTTTCTCCTAAAAACTTATCACTGCCTGTTTTCCAGTTTGTATTTTTTTGTACCCTTTAATGGGGAATGTGATGAACCAAGGCCTTTACTTAGATATATTATTTAGAATACATATTACAATATGACAGGGTAGTCTAGGAGATAATTTTTTTTGATCATCAGAAAATAAAACCTCCAAATCAGCAACAGCAATGTAGCTAACTGAGGATTTATAGCAGGAGCTATAGAACAACATTGAAAAATTCATATTTACAAATTTATTTTTATGGACCAAATGTAAAATGTTACATAAAGGAGTATGCAGATAGAGCAAAGTTTATAGTAAAAGGTGTATGAAGGTTTTGGTTCAGAATTCACAGCATTGGTGACATCAAAAAGAGTAATTTGCTCTGATGATGAAAATAATTAATAGTACTTCCCAGTATCTAAAGGAACTTTTATCAAAATAGGATTTGAGTGAAGGTTTGAATATAATTTAGAACCATTGATTCTTGGTTCTCTAGTTGAAACTGACTTCCTTGCAAGTTATTGTGATGATATCTTATGTGACAGGTTGAATGGATTTCTGTATGAGAATGCGGCTAAATTGAGAGCTTTATGATTATATTACTTTGGCTGTACCCTTCACATTTATTAATTGCAATTGAATGTATTTTTCTTCAATGGAATTTGGTTAGATATAGTGACATTGTCAGAATGCTTTTGCCAGCATAGTTTAAATTTCTGGCAACATTATTTCTGATTTTTTTTTTTTTTACCACAATGCTAAGACAGAAATGTATGATGTACCTTGAAAGCAATTGAAAACGAAATTTATTTTATTTATTTTCTATTAACAATGTGCCATAATAGGATGTTGAAGATTAACTAGAGAATATGAATTTCAAGAGATGGCATCAATTGTCACTTTCTTTTCATTATAATCTGTATATGCCGTGGTTGTTGATGTATGCCGAGTGTTATTTCTTTAAAGGATCAGTTCACCATGTTTTTGAGGGTTGATCAGCCAGTGGCAATATAATCAAAAATGTATAATTTTATGGGACTCTTGGTGTTGGAATTTCTTTAGGAAACATTTAGATGCTAATAATTAATTGAGATTGTTGGTTGTCCTAGTGGGCAAGGAATTTACTTTTTTATCCTTAACAGCATATCTTAAAATTTTTTTAAAAGAAAAATTGTTCGTTTTAAGATTTGACTAATGTTACAAAGATACAAATCATTTATTTTACTACCTATAAACTGTTTCAGCCCACTGAAGAAAAGCTATGCTAATTTATATAGCTTTGACATTTTATAATTTTCATGATTTTTAGATAAAGGATTTTATATTTAAAACTTTAATAGTCTAGTCTGAGTTCATTTATCTTTAATTTTTGAAACGGGTAGAGTAATTCATAACAGTAATTTTATTCCTGTAATGTAATATTCACTTCAGTTCATTTGTGCATTAAAATTCCTTTAAGACCGTTATTAATGATTTATATAATGAAATGTCATATTAATCACAGAAGTTTTCACATTTTATTATTCTCTTCCATGTTAATACTATCTTTATGATCTCTATTAATGTTTTATATCCTCTAATTTCAATTATAAATCAAGAATATTTTCATGTTTTTGTTGGTATTTGCTTTTCAGGGGTGCCACCTTTAAAATTTTATGACTTTTTCCCTACATATGCAATATAAAACATCTTTATTCATATAAAGATAGTTAATTATGTCTTTGTTTATAGTAAACTTTCATTGACAAACTTATAGTTATAATATTTCTTTTCAAGCTCAAAGATTAGAACGACTTCGAAAAGAAAGACAAAACCAGATCAAATGCAAAAATATTCAGTGGAAAGAAAGAAATTCGAAGCAATCAGGTAAATGGAAATAATTTTAATTTTAACTTACAATTTATATGGTTTATATAATTATGTATGAATTTATACTTCTAATTCATCCTTTTAAATCCTCTGGGCAGATGCTTCAGTGTTTTGAACTCTTTCACTTCTGCGTCGTGGCCTTGTGCTACGTGCTCTTTAGGTCTTGCCTTTTGCCCACCTTGCAGTCTGGGTCACAGGGACTGTCGCATGCAAGGGACATTTTGTACAAAACGTCATGCCAGCACCTTGTTATTGGGGCCAGTGGTCCTTCTATGGTCTTTTGGATGGGTCTCCTGGTTATAGATTCCTCTCTGCACTTCCAACCTAGACTTTTCCTTGCCTCATTACTAGCCCTGTTAAAAATCTTTTTTGCATATATGCTAATATTTTAGCTTAAAGAACATTATGTTGCTGGTATTATTAGCATTTCCTGTATGTGTCCATATGGTTTGTTTATAAAGGCTGGCCATATTATGTATTTTCAAAGCTTCAATCCCAGCAAGAAGAGAAAACTAAGAAAACAATTGCAAAAGTAAAATTCTATTAAAATATTTTATAATGGTTATATTATACTTCCTAGACTTTCTTTTTCTTTTCTTTTTTTTTCCTTTAAAACAAATGTCTATCCGGGCATGGTGGCACATGCTTGTAAGCCCCGCGCTTGGGAGGCTGAGACAGGAGGATCACACAGGTTCAAAGCCAGCCTCAGCTACTTAGGCCCTCAGAAACTTAGACCCTGTTTTCAAATAAAATATAATATAGGTCTGGGAGCATAGCCCGGAGGTAGAAAGCCTCTGGGTTCCACCCCCAGTGCCACCAATAATAAATAAATAAATAAATAAATACATGTCTGTAGCCTGTCCTATATATTCTCCCAGCACCACCCAGAACCACCTTGGCATATATCAGACACTTAATACATCTCTGTTGACTGCCTCCAGCGCTATACAATAATGGTAAGACTAGCAGCATTAATGATTATTATATTGAAAGCAACACCTCCTAGTGCTGTACTAGATGCTTTACATGCATTGCCTCTAGTGCAGTGATGTCCCCAGGTTTAGTTATTAATGCTCTTGTTTGCAGATGAAATCAAGGCTGGGAAGATTTGCTTGTTAAAGTTAAAAGTAGGAGGTAGTGGTGTGATAATGCTAAATTGTGTATCCAGCTCTGTCCTCATACAAAACAGAAAGTTTTTTGTGCCAAACTGCTTTCTAAGAGCCGCTTACTTTCTCCTCCTATGATTATAGATTCCAGTATGCCCACTAGGTGTGATTGTCTTAATGACTGCTTTATTTTTATTTATTTATTTATTTATTTTTTTTGGTGGTACTGGGGTTCCTGGAAGCCCTTCTACCTCCGGTATACACTCCCACGGGCTACACTCCCAGACCTATTTTTTAACATTTTTATGTGGAAACAGAGTCTCTTAAGCCAGCGAGGCTGGCTCCGAACCAGCGCGATCCTCCTGTCTCCGCCTCCCAAGCGCGGGGATTACAAGCGTGTGCCACCATGTCCGGCGTTTAATGACTGCTTTAAATGATGACTATGTAAACCAGAAATCTCCTTTGCTTCTTTTTCTTTCTAATATCTTACTTGGTATCTTCCTGTAGATCTTGAATGTCTTTAGGTTTAATTCTCGATATTTTAAATATCTTAGTAGGCTGACCTTTTCTGTTGATCCAGTAAGTAACTTCTCTCTGTTGTATTTAACACAAACTAAAAACACTATATTATTAATCTCGGCCAGTTTCTTCAGATTTTCTGTATAATGTAGTTCCTATTAATCTCTTAAATCAGTGAATACATAAGCAGTTTATCTTGGTTTCTTTAGAGTGAGAAGTAAGTTGTTCAGCTTAAATTTTGATACACCTATTAAAGAAGAGGACTTTTATTTGTTCCTCTCCCATTCATTCCTTAAAGCTGAATCCGCTTTTAACTCTGCTCATTATTTGCAGAATATGCTGGAGAAACAGGCAGCCCCTTTTCTGCTGTCCATTGTGTATGTATACTTTGCTCTCCCTCAGTTCCTTCCCTCTCTTTCCTGTCTCTCACAGATTTCAGTAATTGACCCTGTGCTCTCATTTCTGGAAAGGCTCCTTAACATGCCTGTCCATACTCTGAAATATTTACCCCCGTTCTGGCCAGACCAGCCACCTTCCTGGTCACTCCTGATGGCTAGAGTGATCCTCAGCAGTGCACGAAGGAATGTCTTTGATTCCCAGGCTGGGTCCCATTATTAAACTACAGCTTGGTCCTCCGAGAATCCTGAGGCATCTAGGAAAGTAGAGCCAGCAGTCAACTGAGCAGCTAGCTGGTGACCTGAGCAGCCATTGTTTTCACACGTCTCTCGACACATATGCTCTTTGGGCAAGAAATGCTACCTCTAACTCCTTTGGAGCTGCCTTGGGAATTTGGGATAGGTAACAATTTATTTATTCCCATGTTCTGCTATTTATGTTTTGTCAAAATCCTTTAATTTTTATCTTAGTTTTACTGCATTCCCTTCTAGAATAATCAACATTTTCAATATGATATACTCGTATGGGATGTTCTTCCATAATTATTCCATTTAAATCTAGTCCATCCTTTAAGACACTGTGTAAGTGCATCCTTTTTATAGAGGACTTTGAAGACAGTGTGCTCAGCCTTCAAAGTCCTCTATATTCTGAAGTGTATTCTGAAGCCTTTTTAATTTATTTAAATTTTTTTTTTCAGTGTTGGGCATTGAACCCAGCCTGGTGTGGTGGTGCATGCTTGTAATCCCAGTACTTGGGGGGCTGAGACAGAAGGATCATAGGTTCATGGTCAACCTCAGGAACTTACCAAGACCCCCTACAACTTAGTGAGATTCTGTTTCAAAATAAAATAAAATAAGGCTAGAGGTAGAATGCCGCTGGATTCAATCCCCAGCACCAGAAACAAAGCAAAAGACAATAATAATGTAGTTTATATCAATTTTTTTCCCCAGTCTGGGGATGGAACCCAGGGGCATTCGACCTCCGAGCTATACCCTCTGCCCTATTTTTTATTCTTTATTTTGAAACAGGGTCTCACTAAGTAGCTGAGGCTGTCCGTGAACCGCCATCCTCTGGTCTCAGCCTCCCAAATGCTGGGATTACAAGTGTGTGCCACTATGCCCGGCTATATCAAATTTTTATTATAAGTATTACTGAAGTTTTGTTTATATAGTATCTGTTACTGGCTTGCCTTCCTCCCTCCCTTCCTTCCTTCTTTTTGTACTAGAGATCAAACCCTAGGCATTCTACCGCTGAGCTACACTCCCAGCCCTATTTTATCTTTTATTTTGAAACAAGGCCTCCATAAATTGATGATGGCATCATTAAGTTGCTGAGACTGACCTCAAATCTCCATCCTCCCACGTCAACCTTCCAAGTGTTGGGATTATAGGCATGCGCCACTACACCTAGTTTAAGAAACCATTATTAGTGTTTTTTTAAAATTCCAAAGAATGAAGAAGTAGTTGAGTGGTAGAGCAATGCCTAGCTAGGTGCCCTGGGTTCAGTCCTCAGCATCACTCTCCTCACCAAGAAAAGACTCCTAAATACAGTGGCTACATAAAGATCAGATTGTACCCCAAATTCATGTTATAAGGATATTCCCTGTACATTTCTAGGTCTTACCTGTGATATTTCTGTTTCAGTAGAGAGGAATTGGGGTCCACACGTCTGTACTTTTCAAAAGCTCCTGTAATTCTGATGAGTACACAGTTCTGGGGTATACGATATAGTAGCCACTAAGTCTGTTCCATCTTTTTGCAAGCCTAGCAAATTAGTTGTTAATATATCTGTATTCTGGGTGAGAAAGCTGGAGCGCAGAGGCTAAATAACTTTCCCACGTTACTCACAAGAAATAGCTGTTTCAAAGCTGGAATTCTTCTCCTTGCCTGCCTGACTCAAAGATTTGCTACTTGCTCCACTCCCTCCCAGAGCAAGACAGAAGGACAGAAGGGAGTTGTTCCTGAAGCTTCTGGTATTGAGGAGTCTTTGGCATTTCCTTGTTCCCTTCCTTCTCTCTGCCAAAGCCGAGTTGAGGCAAATAATCTCACATCTAGATCAGTAATCTCACATCTAGAGGAAACTCCTGGGGGTGTGTGTGTGTTGTTGGGGATTAAACCCAGGGATATTTTAGTCCAACTCTATTTTGTTATTATTTTTTATTTTGAAACAAGGTCTCACTAAGTCGTGGAGGGCCTCGCCAAGTTGCTGCGGCTGGTCAGCGAGCCTGTGATCATCCTGTCTCAGCCTCCCAAATACTGAAATTACAGGCATGTGCCACCATGCCTGGCATGTAACTGCTGTTTTTAACATTCTGGTGTATTTATTTTACATTCCATTTATATATGTGGGTATATATTTTAAAAAGTATTCTAATCCTATATGATCGTTTTTGTAATTTTTGCACATAAGTAGTTTATAAAAAGAGCTTTTTAGTTGTTACTATATTGATCCTGCACTTTTACATTTCTATAAAGGTTAATTCTGGATGTTTTATATTGCCATTGTAAAGAGCAACTTCCCCATAACTTACTTTCTTTTTTTGTGGAATAGGGGTTTGAAACTAGGGGTGCTCTACCACTGTGCTATACCTCAATGCTTTTTTATTTTATTTTGAGACAAAGTTGCTCAGTTGCCCTTAACTTGAGATCTTCCTGCTTTGGCCTTCCAGGCACTGGGTTTACAAGTGTGTATCACTACACCAGACCTCTATAACTTTCTTTCTTTTTTTTTTTTTTTTTTCTTTTCGGTGGTACTGGGGTTTCTGGAAACCCTTTTACCTCCGGGCTACACTCCCAGACCTATTTTTACTTTTTTTTTTTTTAATTTGGAAACAGGGTCTCTTAAGCCAGCACGGCTGGCTTCGAACATGCGCGGTCCTCCTGTCTCCGCCTCCCAAGTGTGGGGATGACAAGCGTGCACCACGCCCGGCTCTATAACTTTCTTATTAGTAAAGAAATCTGTTGTTTTGGCTGGGAGGGTAGCTCACTGGTAGAGCACTTGCTTGGCATACATTCAACTCTGGGTTTGATCCCCAACATTGCAAGAAACAACCCATACCAAATAGCCCCCCCCCAGCAATACCAGGAATGGAACCCAGAGGCCTCTACCCCTGAGCTACACCCCCCCAGCCCTATTTTTTATTCTTTATTTTGAAACAGGGTCTCACTAAGTTGTGAACGGCCTCACTAAGTAGCTGAGGCTGTCCTCAAACCTGCAATACTCCTGTCTCAGCCTCCCAAGTACTAGGATTACAAGCGTGCGCCACCATGCCCAGCCCCAAATAGCCTATTGTTTGTATATATTTGTTTTATACCTAGCCACTCACTGAATTCTTACTAGTTCTATTTCTAATATGCATTTTTTTTTTTTTTTTGCAGTTTTGGGGAAACCTAGGGCCTCATGCGTGCCATGCAAGTGCTCTACCACTGAACTGTGTTCAGTGTACAGATTCCATATTTGAGCAAGGAAATGTGTAGCACGAGCCTGGAACAGCCTGTCATACAATGAAGCAAGGCAACTCTGAAAGATTACTGGTGTTAAACTAAACATAGGGGCCAATTAAGACTCATTACACAAAGGAACAATATTAGCATCAAAGAGAATGATAACTACAATGAACTGAAAACACACGCTGTGTGTGTGTGTGTGTGTGTGTGTGTGTGTGTGTGTGTGTGTGTGGTACTGGGGATGGAAGCCAGGGGCTTTCTACCTCTGAGCTATACCCCCAGCCTGATTTTTTACTCTATTTTGAAACAGGGTTTCACTAAGTTGTGGAGTGCTTCACTAAGTAGCTGAGTCTGGCCAAGAACTGGATCCTCTTGTCTCAGCCTCCCAAGTAATGGGATTACAAATATGTGCCACCACACCAGCTTCAGCCTTGGCAACTTAATGAGAAGAGGGAGAGGATAGCAGCAAATTGGCACAAAGTTGAAAATAAAAAGGGTTGGGGTATATCTCAGTGGTAAAGCACAGAGTCCAATCCTCAGTACCATTAAAAAAAAAGGACTAGGAGTATGCTCAGCGGTAGACTACTTGCCTAGCATGTTTGTAAGGCCTTGGGTTTAGTCCCCAAAACCACACAAAAAAGAAATTTTATATCCCTAATATCATATGCATATGTATGCTTACAAATAAAGAATCATTCCTTTATAATAATTTAAAATATTAATAATTATATAGCACAGTGGTGCATGCCTACAATCCCAGCTACTGGGGAGGCTGAGATAGGAGGATCACAAGTTTGAGGCTAGGTTCCATAACTTAGCAATACTCTGTCTCAAAATAAAAAGGGCTGGAGATGCATCTCAGTTTTAAAGAGCCCCTGGGTTCAACCCCCAGTACTCACCACTTGAAATAAGTACTTGGAATGAAATTATATGATACGCTGGGCGTAGTGGCGCACACTTGTAATCCCCGCGCTTGGGAGGCTGAGACAGGAGGATCACACAGGTTCGAAGCCAGCCTCAGCTACTTAGTGAGGCTCTCAGCAACTTATGAGACCCTGTTTTCAAATAAAATATAAGAAAGGTCTGGGAGTATATCCCTGAGGTAGAAAGTCCCTGGGTTCTACCCCCAGTACCACCAAAAAAAAAAAAAAAAAAGAAATTCTGATAACTAAATTTGCTTAAAAATAATCTAGAAAGGGCCAGTCATAGAAGGTATAAATGCTCTCTCATACCCCGCCATCTCTTCTTTAGTCTGTTCTAATCAGTACACATCTTCCTAAGCATTCCTTTAGTGCCTTACACACACTTGTACTCCAGAATCCTTACACTTGCTGCCCCTCTCCTTAGAACACTAGTCCCCGATTCCTGCGTGCCTCACTCCTTCACTTCCTTCAGAGCTGTGCTCAAACATTAACTTTCTAGTAAGGCCTTCTCGGATCACCCTATAAACAGCACCCGCCCAGCACTCATTACCCCTCTGACCTGCTCTGTTCTCTGCAGCTTATGGCAGCGTGACATACGTGTTTGTTTACTGCCTGTCTTCTCCCGTTACAATATAAACTCCACGTGGACAAGGATTTTGCCTTATTCACTCGGTTGAGTACTTTATTATTTATCAACTATAGATATTTACTAAGTAAATAATTCTGGGTCAAAGGAGGAAAAGCTCTGGGTATGGGAATCAGGAAAGGAAGAGGGAGAGGCTAGCAAATTGGCACAAAGTTGAGACAGGCTGGGGGAAGTCATGAGCACACTTACCCTGGTGCCCTATACAAGGCACAGCTGCGCTTCTTGAAGCTCTTCTCAAAGTGAGATTCTTTAAAATAAGGTCTCTGATGTAGGCATTGGGAGGCTGAGACAGAAGGATCGCACAGGTTCAAAGCCAGCTTCAGCTCCTTAGGCTCTCAGCAACTTAGTGAGACCCTGTTTCCAAATAAAATATAAGATAGGTCTGGGAGTGTAGCTGGAGGTAGAACGCCCCTGGGTTCCACCCCAGGACCACCAAAAAGTAAATAAAGTCTCTGCTCTGAGCTGGGAATGGTGGCGTATACTTGTAATCCCAGGATTTGGGAGGCTGAGGCAGGAGGATCACGGTTTGAGGACAACGTCATCTACTACTTAGTGAGGCCCTCTGCAACTCAGTGAGACCCTGTTTCAAAATAAAGAATAAAAAATAGGGCTGGAGATGTAGCTCAGAGGTAGAATGCCCTTGGGTTCCAACCCCAGTACTTTAAAAAAAAAAAAGAAAAAAAGCTCTCTGATCTTTGCCTATGCAAAATACTAACCAATATAAACAGCTGAAGTATCCAACAAATACATAATTGGAAAAATAGCCTAGAGTTTAATTATTAGGTTTATGAAAAAGAGCACACTATGACACCCAAGAACTCATAGTTCCAGATTAGAAATACCAGCATTATCACCAGTAATATGACTACTAAGAAGATTTTGGGGATTTTTGTTTTGTTTTGGATACATTCCACTAGGGAATGTTTAGTCAAGTTGCTGTGTGATAGTTACTTTATAGTAAATGCCTTTATAGTTAAACTATAACTCCCTTTATAGTTAAACTGCCAACTCAGTGCTATACTTAGGTTTATATATTTAACTTTTCTTTTTTCTTTTCTTGTGGTATTGGGAATTGAACCCAAAGGCATTCTGCTACCTATTTATATCCCCCTGCCTTACTTTTTATTTTGAAACAGGGTGTCCCAGAGTTGCAGAAGTACTTTGCTAATTTGCTGAGGTTGTCCTTGAACCTGTGAACCTCCTGTCTCAGTTTCCCAAGTACTGGAATTAAAGGCATGAGCCACTATACTTGGCTTGCTTTTGTTTTGACAGATTGTGCTTTTGTGTATGTGTGTTACTTGGGATAGAACAGGGTATTATACCTCAGAGTTATACTATCAACCCTATTTATTTATTTATTTATTTTTGGTGGTACTGGGGGTGGAACCCAGAGGCCTCCTACCTCTGGGCTATACTCCCAGACCTATTTTATATTTTATTTGGAAACAGGGTCTCACTAAGTTGCTGAGAGCCTCACTAAGTAGCTGAGGCTGGCTTCGAAACTGTGCGATCCTCCTCTCTCAGCCTCCCAAGCACGGGGATTACAAGCCTGCGCCACCATGCCCGGCATTAATTGTTTTTTGTTTGTTTGTTTGTTTGTTTTTTGGTGGTACTGGGGTTCCTGGAAGCCCTTCTACCTCCAGGCTACACTCCCAGACTTATTTTATATTTTATATTTGGAAACAGGGTCTCTTAAGCCAGAGAGGCTGGCTCCAAACCAGCGCGATCCTCCTGTCTCCGCCTCCTAAGCACGGGGAATTACAAGTTTGCGCCACCATGCCCGGCTAATTGTTTTGTTTTGAAACAGGTCTCACAGTCAGTTTCAGATTGGCTATGAACCTTTCATCCTCCTATTTCAGCCTCCCAAGTGCTAGGATTACAGGAGTTTGCTCCCTTTACGCTGGCTGAGATGGTACTTTTTAATTTTTTATTTTTTGTAGTACTGGGGATCGAATCCATGGGCATTTTACCACCAAACTACAACCCAAGCTCCATTTTTTATTTATTTTGAAACAGGGTTTCACTAAGTTGTGTAGGGCCTCACTAAGTAACTGAGACTGGCTGTGAACCTGAGATCTTCTTGTCTCAGCCTCCCAAGTACTGGGATTACAAGCGTGCGCCACCATCCCTGGCGAGATTGTACTTTTAATTTAACTTTCTTTGATAATTACATAAGACATTTACATGATTCCAAAGTAAAAAATATAAAACAGAGTAAACTCTGAGAAATCTAATTTCACTTTCTGTCCCTGCCACTCTTCTTATCAATAGTTGTTTTCAAAAATTTCTAAGTAGCTGAGGCAGTCCTCGAACCACAGTCCCCCTGTCTCAGCCTCCCAAATGCTGGGATTACAAGTGTGTGCCACCACACCTGGCTAGAAACTTTTATTTTTAAGTTTGTAGCTTATATTTTAAAAGATGTATGCTTTACATATTTGAAGTACACAGATATTAAATATGCAATTCAATGAATTTTTTTTTTGTATTATGGCTTCAACCCAGGAGTATTCTATCACCAAGTTATACTTCTAACCCTTTTTATTTTTTGTTTTAAAATAAAGTCTCTCTGGCCGGGCGTGGTGGCGCACGCTTGTAATTCCCATACTTGGGAGGCAGAGACAGGAGGATCACACAGGTTCGAAGCCAGCTTCAGCTACTTAGTGAGGCTCTCAGCAACTTAGTGAGACCCTGTTTCCAAATAAAGTATAAAATAGGTCTGGGAGTGTAGCCTAGCGGTAGAAAGCCCCTGGGTTCCACCCCCAGTACCACCACCCCCCCCCCAAAAAAAAGAGTCTTTCTGGGTGTGGTGGTGCATGCTTGTAATCCCAGCTTTTGGGAGGTTGAGACAGGAGAATCTAGGTTTGTGGCCAGCCTCAGCTACTTTCATCTACTTAGGCCCTCCACAATTTAATGAGACCCTGTTTCAAAATAAAGAATAAAAAATAGGGCTTGGGTATAGCTTGAAGGTAGAATGCCCCTGTGTTCCATCCCCAGTACCCCTCCCCCCAAAAATATAGAGTCTAGTTGCTGAGAGTTATGATAAGTTGCTGAGTCTGGTCTTGAACCTGTGATCTTCCTATCTCAGCCTCCCAAGTACTGAGATTATAGGCATGTAGCACCACGCCAGCTAATTTAACCACTTTTGACAAATGTGCACTTGTATAACTAACATTATACTCAAATATAGAGCAGTTCCACTGTCCCTCTCTAACCTCTGCTCCTCAGAGGCAACTGTTGTTCTAATTTATATTACCACAGTTTAGTTTACCTATTACAGATGATGTTGTGAAAACCAAGGCTGCACGAAATCAATGTTGTAAATATAGTGAAAGGAAAAGTCCAAGCACTGAGCTGGGGAGAAAGCCAGTGATCATTTAGCAGCATATCCTACACATTATTCAGGAGCAGCTTGGGGACTGAGGAGGAATAGCCTGAGAGAGAGGATAAGAGCCAGATAAAGTGGAGTCCTGGGAAGCAGGTGAGCAAAGTGTTTACACAGGATGGAGTGGAAACAGCATCAAATGCCCCCAAGAGATCTTGTGGATGAGGATTACGTACTGATCACCTGATTGAGCGACATTGATAACCTCTCTGGAAGCCGCTTTGGCTGAGTGGGATGGTCTCAGTGCCGACTGGAGTGCAGTGAGTGGATTTGAGTGACTAGGATGTGAGGGATTGGACAGAATGTAGACAACCATTCTGAGGACCAGAAAAGTTGGTACTTGTGAGCACAGGTGAGACAACACATAGCATTGTTCCTGCCCATAGTAGATGTTTAATAAAGAATCCTTCCTTTCTGAAGTTTAGGCATAAGATTGTTACTAGATTAGAGGTAGAAAAGTACTCCCAATATTTAAAATATCACTTTCAATTGCTTAAAATTTAAAACCTTTTAGGTGTATACTTAATATATTAAGTATGCTTATATATTCAGAATATGGAATTGAATAGTCAAGTAATACAAACCCCCTCATCTGTAGTTTTGTTTTCCACGGTTTCTGCCATCAGTGGTCAAAGTTGGCCTGCAATATTAAACTAAGATGGCTGCAATGTCACCAGGTAAAACAATCTTACAGAGCTACTATTGTATGTGCACCATTACATTTCACCAGGGATTGGGAATGTGCTTATTTGGCACCTGATTGTATGTACAGGGCCCATTGCTATATATGCCTGAGTGGTTTCCGGTATCCACTGAGGTCTTGGGATGTTTTCCCTACAGATGAGGGGCAGCTACTGTATTTTCCTCTGATTTACCACTTAAATCTATGCTGAGTCATTTGATACATTTCCCTCTCCAGTCTGTTAAAAAGGTAGTTTCAGTTAAATTTTAAAAAATTTTCTAAGTGATTATTTCAGAGTTCTATTGATCTCTCTCATTTTGACTATGCTCAAGATTGTAATGGGGTTGAACCTGTTTGTTGGAGATTTGAAAAGTCTTAGATTGCCTTTAAAAAGTTTTAAGAATGGATGGACAATTTCTAATATTGTCAAAATGAAAAAGTAAAAGAAGCCTTATATACTTATCTACCAGTTTGATACTCAGATTACTAAGAAAATTAAATGAACTTTGAGAAGATACAGAACTAACTTGTCTTGATTCAGTAATGAATAAGAGCTGACTATTCTGATTTAATAATAGTCCAGTCTGAATTTATTCAATCATTATTCATTCATTGATGCAACGAAGTTTATTGAGGGTCTGACTTGTCCATTAGTGCCTAGTTCTTGAGAGCCTCTGTTGACTGTAAATCCTAGCTCTGCTTCTTGCTAGCTGTGGCCTAGGGCTCGTCAGTCTTCTAATCCTGTCTCCACATTGACAAAATTGACCTACTGCTAGAATCTAACTCAGAGGTTTATTTTGAGAATTACACTGGTTTGCACAATAAATACTAATATTAATTTCTTTTTTTCTTGTGATTATTATCCATATTTTGTGGATGTAATTTTAGAGTGTGAAAGAGCCTAGTGTGGTGGCACATGCCTATAAACATAGTATTTGGGAGGCTGAGATAGGAGGATTGCAGCTTCAGTCCAGCCTTGGCAACTTAAGAGTGTGAAAGGAGGAAGATGTGGACATTGACCTTGAAGAATTGGAATTCCCAAATCACACAGTATTAGAACCATTGGGCATTTCAGGATTACTTAGTTTGACAAGCACAGAGGAGGTTAGTGAATTGCCCAGTATCACAGAGTTAGCTATGGGTAGCAAGGCCTGGCCAAAGCTGTGTGCTAGCTGTGAATTCTTTTTCTTTTTTTCTTTTCTTTCTTTCTTTCTTTCTTTCTTTCTTTCTTTCTTTTTTTTTTTTTTTTTGTGGTACTGGGGTTCCTGGAAGCCCTTCTACCTCCGGGCTACACTCCCAGACCTATTTTTTTATATTTTTGAAACAGGGTCTCTTAAGCCAGCGCGGCTGGCTTCGAACCTGCGCAATCCTCCTGTCTCCGCCTCCCAAGCGGGGGGATTACAAGTGTGCGCCACCACGCCCGGCTCTGTGAATTCTTTTCTTACAGATGACTGTTGTGTTTCTTAAGCCCTAGTCCTTCTGAATGACCATCCTGGTCTGCATGCTTTCAGTGCTCGGCCTTCTCCAAACATTGAAGTGCATGAAGCTTTCTACATACATGAAGCCAGCTTGTGTCCCTGGATGCTCCCTCTTTAAGATTCAAAGGAGACTCTTTAGGGGGAGGTGAGCAAGCTGTCTCCCTGAGTGTAATCATAAAGAAGTTTTTATCTTTCTCTTCTATCACAGCCCAGGAGTTAAAGTCACTGTTTGAAAAGAAATCCCTCAAAGAGAAGCCTCCAAGTTCTGGCAAGCAGTCCATATTATCTGTGCGCCTGGAGCAGTGCCCTCTACAGCTAAATAACCCCTTCAACGAGTATTCCAAATTCGATGGCAAGGTAAGGAAAGAAGAGTTTTGTGTGGAGTTCTTACTGGTTTTACCGTTCATAGATTTAGGTTTCACAAGTGCCTCAGTAATTATAGAATTCACTCACTTTTCTAAGACCATAGATGGAAAAAGGTAAGAATTTGGGTTAAATGTTCATTCCATGATAGGGTATTTTGGAGGATTAAAACTAATCAATGTCCTGAAATTCCCCCCTTCTCCCTTTCTGTCTCTCTGTATACTTATAAATATCCAGACTGTTATAATCTCCCTAGTGTGTGCGCGCGCACACACACACACACACACACACACACACACACACTACACACACACACACACACACACACACACATATCTCTTTTTGTGAGTTTGGGCTAGGTGGATTGTGATTAGTCAGGTTTGATTGTATTGAGAAGCCTTAAAATTAGTTCTGGGAGGCAATTTGCATTCTATTGTCTGATTTTTTATTATTATTATAACTAGAAATTATTGAGGTTTGATGTTCCTGTCAGAATTCTAGGCTATTGCTTTGCATTTCAGTATTTAACTGCAAGGAGTGGGGATTTTGTTTGAGACCTGCTTTGGAGGATAACTTCTTTTTCTTGTTTGTTCTGACAATTTGTTGTTAAAAAATTAAGGTGCAGCTGAGTGTTGTAACCCCAGTACTTTGAGGGGTGAGACAAGACGATTGCAGGTTCAAGGCCAATCTCAGCAACATAACAAAACTCCCAGCAACCGAGTGAGACCCTGTTTCAAAATATAAAAAAAGTAAAAAGGGCTAAGGGCTCAGAACTAGAACGCCCCTGGTTTCAAGCCCCAGTACCACAAAAAGAAATTCAAAGTGCATTTATTTTCTTATTAGAAAACTGTTTTAGGTGGAGCCTGGTTTCATGTGCAGTGTCCTTTCCTCCTGTTCTTGCTGTTCTCTGCCCGTGCTGAGCTGAATGGGCTTTTTTCAGGAGACAGTGGCAGTTGATTTTTATATTTATTGCCATTATGTTTGCTGCCTGGCAGTGTGGGTGTGCTTGAATGATAGTTTGTTGCCTGGAGGAATCCTGTACAATTCATCTTATTTCAACACTATTTCAATTAATAAATGTACAGCTCTGCTTAATTTGTGTTTTTCTTATTCACTTGTTCATTCTATTAGTTGTCATCTTTGAACAAAGAGATACTTTCTCTTTTAAACATTTGACTTCATTCAGCCTGTTTCCATAGGTTGAAGTAAATATGTATAGTCTCTGGCAGGTGAGGTTGTTGATGTTTGTGGGAGGAGCTAAAAACAAAATGCATAAATCACATAAAGATCTTCAGGGGCGTGTTGATACACAACTGTGATCCCAGTACTTGGGAGGCTGAAACAGGAAGAAAAGGAAGGTTCCTCTAGGATATTAGAATGTCAGCCTCCGGAAAGTGGCCTGTTGGACTGCAGAGGACTCAAAAAGCATATCACAGTTGGTTATTTAGGAGAATTGATGTGCTGTGATTAGGGCACACTGCTGGAATTTATGTGCTTCCATTGCCTAACACTGTCTCATTGTTTAAGGTCGAATTGCTAGAATAATTAATGTGTGATAATGCTTTTGTGCCAAGAGAATAGCACAGACCTTCTAAACTATTATGTTCTAGGATTTTTCTTATACTATTAGGCTTTATTATTTTATTTGGGTTTGTCAGAAGCATGTGAACTTTATGTCTACCTTCTGAAGTGCCAGGGAGAAATTTCTGTTTTGAAATGGAAGCCATTTCCTTAGTCACTCAGGAATTGTTTCTGTTCAGTGTGTGTTTACCCTTAAGACTTTTGCTTTTGTCATAGCTAGTCTTTTAATCTGCAAAGGATATGAGCATGGCACAGTCATCATAACTCATTGATTAAGAAAGATTTATATAAAGATTTATATTGATAAGTCTATCTTATGATGTGATGCTATTTTATTATTACCCTACATACTGCAGTTGCTAAAATACAATTAAACCCTTGTTCTCATCTATTATTTAATATTGATGCATTTGGCAGATATGTAATGAAAGTGGCTAATATTTGAAGGATATTGTGCTGTACATATTAAATTAGTCTTTATCTCTGTAAAATGCATCAATATGATATTCAATGACATCTCGATGATTAATAGAGAATTATACTTGAGTCAAGCCTTTTTGTAACCTAGAAATTAAAATGACTATTCAAATAACACCTCAAAATGATCAAATTAGCATTTTGTGATTGCATAATAATGGGATTGTAGTAGTTATAGCAGCACCATGGCTGCCTCTGGAGTTAAGATCATGTCAGCCCCTTGATGATAAAGCCTTTTCCATGCAAGTCGGCTTTAATAATTTCCAGATTGATTCTTCCCATAAATCATCTGACGTTTAGCACTAAATTTTTGTTACTGTTATAACTTAAAATTATTTTATTTTTATTCAGCTCATATTTAAGAAATGGGGTGAGTGTTCTGTTTTAATGATTCACTATCTTGTCATTGGAATTCCTTGCTTTTTGCCTCAAATATGAGTCTTCCATGTATTTTGGTGCTCCAGTATTTTGTATATGTGTGTGTTTATGTGTGTGTGTGTGTGTGTGTGTGTGTGTGTGTGTGTGTGTGTGTGTGCGTGCGTGCGTATTTTTATTTTTGGCAGAGAAAGCCACTAAAATACATAAAGCTTTTTTTCCCCTACAAATATTCACAATGCTTTTCTTGGGAATAATGCTTGCCTTATTTACATAATTAACTGAGTACTTAGGTCTCTTGGGTAAACGGTACATAATTGGGGAGAGAAGGGGACAGGGAAGAGTTTGGGGTCTAATTAAATATGCTAAAAAACTACTTAATTATGTATTTCCTCAAGAGACTAGCTACTGTGAAATCCTCCTAAAGATGAAACTATCGTTAGATTTGTAAAATGGTTTTTCTAGTTGGTATGGTTTTATGGTCACGTTGTAGTTTAGCAACTTCATCTAGTGTCCTAAACAGTTTGAGCAAATTGGATTGTTGGTTATAGTGAGTATAAATATCTCTTAGCTTTTGTGATAAATTGAAGCAAATATTTTCAAGTAATTTTTGGTTCCCATAACTGGTTAATAATTTATAAAAATTTTTTATGGTTGGCTAATAATTTTAAGGCATGAAATTGAGCAGGAAAGGCTGTGATTTGTTGTAGTTTTGGCAGTTTTTCTGGTCAGACTTACTATTATGGGTATATGATTGCTGTGGTAAGTTGGTGCTATGACTTGTTTTAGATCCATAAATTGTTAAGTCTGTTAGTTGGTCATGTGAAAAAAAGTCCAAGGCAGCCTCAGGGTGGTCTTAGGGGATGCTCTGGTCAGATGAAGCAACTCAGCCGTCCACCTGAATTCTTTGACACTATTGAGAGCAGGGCCCAGGGGTATTCTACCTCGGAGCTGCATTCCTAGCCCATTTTTATTTTATTTTTATTTTTATTTTGAGGTGGTATCTCTCTGCTAAGTTGCTACCTTAGCCTCCCAAGGACTAGGACTATAGGACCCCTGGCAGAGAAGGACTTCTGAATAGCCTCATTAACCAAACCGAACCTCTCTTCTAGAGGTTGAGACAATCAGGGACTTCTTACAGCTGTCCTGATTTCACTGTAGGTGGAAATATTGATGTGTCTGGGAATTGCTCTGAGGTGGCAGGGAAGTGGGCTCTGCTGATGGCCAGTAAACATGCACGCTGACTGCGCTTTCTCCACCTGCTCCAAATGAGGTCCTGCTTCAAGAAGTGAATCTAACTCTTGCCCTTCCATGCCTTATGACTTACTTGAGAAGCTTCTGCTAGCACCTCATCACTATTCTGGTCAAACAGGGTTTGCAAATATTATTAACATCATCAGATCATCCGAAGTTCAAGTACCCATTTCCTGTCAGTACACTTACTAAGAAATGGTACTGATTATTAAGTTCTCAGTCATGTCAGTGAGTTTTTCCTGCTTCTCTCAGTCTGGCTTTTTTTTTTAAGCCTCTGGGAAGAGATGACATCCCTAGGCTGATTAGACCATCAAATAGGATAATGCCAGGATAAAACACCCCACACAGTGAGAGGCAGTGTAATTTAGGGTGTACTTAGTCAGCTGACCTCTTCTGTAGTGACACCTTAGTTTGCACCCTGAGGACACCACTTCCAGTGTGCCGCAGGCTGGTTACTTAGCCTCATGGGCTCTATGGGGTGTTAGGAGACACTACCCCGAAATATGGCACTTTGATCAACTGACTATTAAAATCGAAGGAATTGAAAAATGGCAAGCAAGACTCCCTGACCTCCTGCTGCCTTTCTCCACTGAAGCAGGTTAAAAGGCCTTCCTGTGAGGGCCACTTTCCCCACACCTGGAGGGAAGGGCCTCCTTATCTCTGAAGATGGTGGTATTTCCAGAGGAGTCTGAGAGAACAGGCCCAGCTGAGTCCCTGCTGCCTGCACGTGCCTCAGGCATTTTGTTCTATTGCATTTTCCAGTGATTTACCACTTTCTATCATACCTAGGCTAAACACACTCAGTTCTATTTCTGGGGGGGTGTCTTCATTTCCTTATGAGGGCTCTATATCATACAGTTGGGGGGGCACTGGGGATTGAATCCAGGGGCATTCTACCTCTGATATCTATCTACCCCCAGTCCTTTTTCAGAATTTAAAAAATCTGGAATCAGGGTCTTGCTAAGTTGCTGAGGGTCTCACTAAGTTATTGAGGCTGGCCTTGAACCTATGATCCTCCTGTCTCCGCTTCCCAAGGACTGGGATTACAGTTGTTGCCACCATGCCCACATAGCATATAAAATTTATATTTAATAAATTTAAGCCTATAATCCCAGTACTTGGGAGACTAAGACAGAAGGATTACAGGTTAAAGACCAGCCTCAGTAATTTAGCAAGACTCTTAGCAACCTAGGGAGACCCTTTTTCAAAACACAAACATTTAAAAAAGGATGGGGGGGAGGGGCGGTACCTCAGAGGTAGAATTCCCTCATACCCTACCCCAGCTTTAATCTTGTTACTCTGTTTCTTGTTAGAGGTCCTAGCAAAGAATTTATCAGGGTAGAAGAGAAAGATATTTTTTCCTCCTCTATAAGCTCCAAGCTCCAGTCCTTGCAGAATGAAATGATGGCAGTGTATCTTCTTCCTGAGGGTTAAATGAGATGGGGCCTGTTTAGCAGGATGCACAGCCCATGGGAGCACTCAGCACATACTCCTGCTGCTGCTGTCTTGCCAACGGGGAGGCAGCGGCCGGAGCCTTCACTAGGTTGTTGACAGGAGTAGGTGAGAGGGTCCTGCTCTTAAAACCAGAAGTTTAGAATAGTGTCCTCAGCAAGATGTGTGGGGCCTGGGCAAGCATGCTCTGGAAAGTCAGGAGTCCAGCGGAGGTTGGGCCCATTGCTTCAAATAGGAGATTAAGACAAGTAATTAATTTTACTTATTCATTTATTTGCCATTGGTTGGTTTTTAAACATTAGCTGAAAAGGTAGTCTAATATTAGTAATTGCTTAGCAGTTTAATTAAATGTTAACTATCTTAACCTACTTAACGTAGCCAAATATTACTCTCTAAATAGAAGGGGAATGTTTGCCTTGACAAGTGCTCAAAAAAGCAGACCCAGTTCTGGTTCATTTGGACAACTGTGACTTTGATTGTGTTAACTTGTTAGAAAGTAACCACTTCTCTGTTAGAAACTGTTTTAACAGGGAAACTGCGGAGAGCATGGGGGAAGGGATAATTCATGAGTGCTAATTGCTTGGCTGTTAATTTTCATAAGTGTTGATAGAAGCAGTTCCTTAAATTAAACTTTGTTTAAAATGTATCAGGGGAAATATTCCACAATGTCGAGCCTGAAGTGAAAATTAATATGAATGCTGTGGCAATTAACACATACTGGTTAATAGCTTTTAGCAGCATTTTGGGATGATAGTCCTTAAATACATTTTTGCATGCTGCTCTTGTTTCAGTATTGTTCAGTCTCTGTCTGGATAATTATGAACAAATGTTTTCTATAATCATTGGCATTAAATGGCTCTCTTCAAAGAAAGTCACTTAAAACTTTGCAGAAAAGCATGAGGCCACTAAGAAATGTTGCAGACAGAAAAGGTCAGTGAATTGAAATCATGTAAAAAAGATTGCCTTTAGAGGAAAATGTCTCCTCATCTGAACTTAAAAATTTTGCTGTCATGGCAATGGTCCCTTCTGACAGACATGTTACGTTCCTTGAGCTTCAGAATCTCTGTCCAAAATATCATAGTTTGGTCCTTGGACTGTTGGAGGTGTTTTTCTTCAAGCGCTTTTGTGTATTGTTGCCTGAAGTGTGGCCATGGCCTTGAGCCCAGGGTCATCTGTCCCTCCTTCATCACTGCCCAGACTGGCCTGCCCTCCTCGCTCATTGCCAGAGTAGGTGGCTAAGGATGAGTTAGCTGCACAGGACTAAGTTTACCCTCCCTTCCCTGCCTGTTAGAGTTCTGGATTCATAGTAAGTGCCCACAAGAGACAAATCCAGTGTGTGTGTGTGTGTGTGTGTGTGTGTGTGGTGCTGGGGGTTAAACTCAAGAGCCCAGGGACATTTGAGCTCTGAGCTATACCCCAGACCTCATTCATTCTTTTATTTTGAAATAGGATTTGGCTTAGTTACTGAGGGCCTTGCTAAATTGCTAAGGCTGGCCTCAAACCTATGATCCTCCTGTGTTGGCCTCCCATTACCGGGATTATAGGTGTGTGACACCACACTTGGCATATTTTTATTTTGAAACAGGATCTCACTAAATTGCTGAGGGCCTGGCTCAATTGCTGAGACTGCCCTGAAGCTTGCAAAATTTCTGTCTCAGTCTCCCAGATACTAGGATCACAGACATGTGCCACTAATCCCAGCTTTACTTTTTTTTTTTTTTTGTCTTGCTTTGAGAGAATTTTAAATGAGGCAGGTATCAAGTGTCTATTAAGAAAATATATTGGTTGTAATCCTTGAAGGTTAGTAGATTAAGAGGTAAAGTGTGGACATATTTTTGTTATAATAAGATTACTGTTGTATCACTGCCTCTCCTTAGCTAATTACTTACCAAGGTGGTAGAGGAAATCTGGTTGGACTGAATATCCAAGTCCCAGGGAAAGCCAGGAAACGGCCCATGTAAAGACAGTGGGTACTCTGGGTGGTGGGATTTTATACTCTGCCCCTTCCTGGAGCACCTCACTCTACATGATTCACAGTTAAAGAGATTTTTTTTTTTTTTGGGTGGTACTGGGGTTCCTGGAAGCCCTTCTACCTCTGGGATACACTCCCACGGGCTACACTCCCAGACCTATTTTTTAACCTTTTCATTTGGAAACAGGGTCTTTTAAGCCAACGAGGCTGGCTTCGAACCAGTGCGATCCTCCTGTCTCCGCCTCCCAAGCGCGGGGATTACAAGCGTGCACCACCATGCCTGGCTAAAGAGATTTTTTTGTTCCTTAAAGAACTAGGCCTTGATTTTATTGTCATGAAGACTTATCTGGAGAAATCTGCATGGCCTAACGGATCACCCAGTTCAGCATAGGACCCAGGTATTATAATTATAATTTCAGAGATTTAAATTTTCATTCTTTTTTTTTGTGTGTGTGGTACTGGGGATGGAAACTCAGGGGCATTCTACCTCCAAGCTACACCCCCAGCCCTAATTTTTAGTCTTTTTATTTTTTTGAAACAGGGTCTCATTGAGTTGGGAAGGGCCTCACTACTTAAGTAGCTGAGGCTGTCCGCAAACCACGATCCTCTGGTCTCCACCTCCCGAATGCTGGGCTTACAAGCGTGCGCCACCACGCCCGGCCTTAAATTTTCATGCGGTAGAAGGCCCAGAGACGTAGACTCAGAAGAGAGAGCTCACCCTGGCAGTGCCATTCATTCCCTGAGACTCAGTCATGGCAGTTCCCTTCCATGAGCCTTGCTTTCTGCTCATGTATGTGTGTATGTATGTATGTATCTATTTATTTTTGCGGTACTGGGGATGGAACCCAGGGGCATTCAACCCCGAAACACACTCCCAGCCCTATTTTTTTTTTTTATTCTTTATTTTGATAGAGTCTCAGTAAGTTATGGAGGGCCTAAGTAGCTGAAGCTGGCCACAAACCCTTGATCCTCCTGTCTCAGCCTCCCAAGTACTGGGATTACAAGCGTGCACCATCATGCCTGGCTGGTTTCTGCATATTTGGATGAAAAACTTGGCTTAATTCCTTTGGATGTAAGGTTCTGTAGCTTTGTGGTCAGGAGGGTAGAGGTTATAGGTGGGAAAGTTGAAAACTCTTGAAGAATTAATCTAAGTATATTTTGATATTTTCCTCTTAATTCTCATAATACAACTGTGACAAAGGGTGTGTTATCTCTATTCTGTTAGGAAACAGGCTGAGAGAAGTTAGTGATGTGCTCAAGGATATCCCACTAGCAGGTGGTAAGAGATTGTCTTCAACTCTTTCTACCTTATTTCAGCAACACAGCTGTCATTCACTCTACCCTTTTGTAGACTTTATTATGAAGAAAAGATAAACACTGTTCCTATTTGCAATTTTCCCACAATTTAAAAATAAAAATTTCCTTTACCAGTGAACTAGAAATCTCAGACTGGTTTAGATCTTGTTATCAGTGTGTGGGTGGCGTAAATTACTGCATCTTATAAAAAAAAAGAAATAGTAAGATTGGGGCTGGGGAAGGAGGAATGCTTTACACGTAGAATCCTGAATATGCCGCACCACTGTTTGTGTATTGTCATTGATCTTCCTGGTGTGCAAAGCAGATTAATTCTTAAATCTCCATCCACCCATTTGTCCATCTATCCATCCAGCAAACTATTTACTAGGCACACACTGCACTGGCTCATTCCAGACTTTTACTGCATGGTGGTTCTGATGAGGAAGATGTGGCTAACTGCCCTGGAAGAATTTGAAGGAACCATGCTTCATAGGTTGGATTGTGCCCAATGTTGAAAACCGACAGTGGTTTGTGACTTCAAGTGCATTTGGCTGAGCAGAGGAGCAGACCCATGAACAAGGACCTGTAGAGTAAATGTGATAGGTGCTGTAGTACAGAGTTGGTATGGAAGATTCTAGGAGGTGCAGGCAGCAGTGATCAAGAGTAGATGAGTGGTAGCTCGGATCCAGTCCAGCTTCTTATCTTCAGTGTGTTTATCTGAATTCTTATTTCATTAATTTCTAGATAGCAGGGATTCGGTTTTGGTTACTCTTATAATGAAGCCTAAAGTGGCACTCTCCACAGATAA
>NC_137799.1:10668476-10850971 GCF_963383645.1 Muscardinus avellanarius
TATTTTTATGTTTTATTTTTAATTTTATTTTTAATTGTTTATTTATTTTTGCGGTATTTTATTTATTTATTTAGGCTATAACTAGACACTTGAAATGAGGTCTGATCCCTCACTAGAATTTTGTAATTTTATGTTCAATATGAGACATTAAAAAATATTTAGATACCCTTAAGTATCTGTGTTTTGTTTTGTTTTTTTTGGGGGGCGGGTCTGGGGATGGAACTCAGGGGCATTCGACCTCTGAGCTACACCCCCTGCCCTCTTTTTTATTCTTTATTTTAAGTTGTGGAGGGCCTAAGTAGCTGAGGCTGTCTGCAAACTGTGATCCTCTAGTCTCAGCCTCCCAAGTGCTGGGATTACAAGCATGCGCCACCACACCCGGCTCTATCTGGGTTCTTTTTATGAATATATTATAGGCAGGGAAGATCGTTCATTCACCAAATATTAATAAGTGTTTACCCTGTTCTGGTAGAGTAAGAGGTGAGATAATAGGAGGGTAGTCTTTGCCTTCAAGGAGCCAGTTTGGAATCGTATGAGTTAAACGAGGACTGTATAATTTAGAAGGGAAGGGAACCAAGCCTCTATTGAGGTATTACTAGGTGTCATAGTGGAAAGTCCAGAGTTGAAGGATGAGGAGGGTCTGGCCAAAGTCCTTATGATTTAGGCCTTCAGTGGCTGCCTTAAGGGTTCTGCCTCCCTGAACCTGTACCAGTCAGTATGCAAGGATTTGTTCCCAGAAGAGAAGCAACGAGCCCCTGCCCTCTTCAACACAGCCTTCCAGGCAGCCACCTGTCCTTACTAGAAACCTAGATGGTTCATTTGGAGGGCTCCTGCATTGGAAACCACGTGACACATTCACTGCCATATGAACTCCTATCTCCTGGAAAACTTCTGCGTGTCCTCTTTCAGAGTCACCTCGGCTTAGCATTTCCCTTGCTCAACTGACAGTGGCTTCCTCTTCTGTAATTTTACAGTGCTTTGTATATACCTCTTTAGAGTACAAACCTGTGTATTTCTATGCCTCTCTCCTCTTCTCTGTGCACATAGTACCCAGAGTAGTGCTCAGTAGGTCTAGGGAGGGAGAATTTAAATGATTCAAGTGACAACAAGAATAACAGCAGTTGGTGTGTATTGAGAACTTCCAGTGTGTCAGGCAAGTTCTGAGCGCTGCTTTTCACAGCAGCACTGTGAGAAGGTGCTATGAGATCCCTAGTGAGAGGAAAGGGACTGAGGCATGGAGAGGTCATGTGGCTGGGAAGGGAGGAGTCAGTGGTGTTCTTAATCTCCTCTGCCTACACAGTGTGCGAGGGGTCGCAGAGCTCTTCACTTGTTATTGTGAGGTTAATTCTCAGCCAGGTTTTAAGGGGCTGCAAGTTTTCCCAAAGGGATTGGCACCAAAGGTGGAGATCATTCCTATTGCCTAGAGGTTTTCATAAAGTCTTTTTGCTGGTAGAATATTTGCAGCTAAAGCCATTTAGGAGGCAGTGAGTTACTTGGGGACAGAGTGCTGCTGTTCTATTGATGACACAATGTTTTATGTGCTGCAGGCCTTAAAGGGTGTAGACTGTTTCCTCAGGCCTGAATGATTGAGAGGCAACTTGCAGTTTAATCTTGGGAAGATCTTGGTAATTTGTACAGACCAGTATGTAGAATTTACTAGGAAAATGTTGCTTATAGAAATAACAGAATAGTATTAAAGGGTATTTTGTTTGCAAAGTAAAGATTCTTTCTGTGAAATCAGAAATGTCTATGTGATCATTTCCAAAGAAAGATTGTTTCCCAAGTGAGATTTCAACTATTTAAAGATCCGAATCTGTTGAACTTTCCTTCTTTTTCCCCTCAGCTGGTCAGCCAGTGATTCCTTCTCAGTGCCTGGCAGATTTAATACTGCTCAGATTCACCAGTCACTCCCTCGTTCAGGACCTTTTTATATCCCATTTATGTTATAGTGGCAGCTTCCAGGTTACTCTCCCTTTTGCGTGGCTCCTCTTATTCAAGTGTGCCCTGGGTAGTGGCAGCCAGATTAAGTACCCCCATGGTCCTCTGAGGTGGCAGAAATAACCCCTTCCACTGGAGGTCAGAGCCCTTCAGCAGGGCATCTTTTGCCCCGTGTACTTTCCACTGATGACTGTACTGCTGCTTCAGCTCAGCTGTTACTTCTTCATCCTCTCCCTTCCTGTCATAGGAATGCTGCTTGAATAATTAGCACATCACTTCTTACCCAAGCCTCGTGATGCCTCAGAGAGGTTTTTATTCTTGTTTTCTAGATATGGAAACCAAGAGAGAAAAGAGAAAACTCTAGAAAGGAACTGGCACATGGGCACATAACAATTATTTGTTGAACAAATCATTAAAAGCAAGTAGTTAAGAAAGTTTACAAGCCGGGCATGGTGGCGCACGTTTGTAATCCCAGCATTTGGGAGTCTGTGACAAGAGGATTGTGGTTTGCGGCCAGCCTCAGCTACTTAGTGAGGCCCTTTGCAACTCAGTGACACCCTATTTCAAAATAAAGAATAACAAATTGGGCTGGTGTAGCATGGAGGTAGAATGCCCCTGGGTTTCATCCCCAATACCTCACACACACACAAAAAAACTTACATAGCACTTGATCCTGGGTCAGCTTGATTTCAAGTCTTCTGTCATCCTGCCTCCCAGTGTGGTCCCATTTTACTTATTACCTGACAGTTATGTTCTCTGGCCACAAACCATTTCTAGTTTTTTCATACCTCCAGCCTAGCCATTTCTTAATCCTCAGCCACCTTTAGCTCATTTCCACAGTTTCTTCAAAACTCAGGGCAAAGCTCATCATGGTTAGCGTTTTCTACTTGAACTACTTATTTCTCTACCCACTTCCTCTGTGATTTTGTATCGTTTACAGTATACTAGCTACAGATTTGCTGCACTTTGGTCAGATGATGTGTATGTGTATGTGTCTTCTCAGACACACGCCTGCCTTGGGCAAGAGACTGACTGGTGGATTAAGGGTTAGACAGACTGAGTCTTAGCTTTGTCCCTTACTGTCTGTGTGGTCAATGGGGAATAAGAACGTAACTCCCCTCGGGCCCAGTGTCTTGCTAGTAGGAGTTGGGCAAATTATCTGAAAGACAGTGATAGTTACTGCTGTGCCTTTGGCACAGCACAGGCGTTCAGGCCTTGTTGATTCTGTCCATTAATGCATTTTCATTGTGGGTGGTCTGGTAGAAATTATCAGATACTTGCCCTGAGTAGTTCAATGTTTAGGATTTTCTCCTCAGTGATGATAATAATAATAATAATAATAATAATAATAATAATAATAATTCTCCTCCTCCTCCTCCTCCTCCTCCTCCTCCTCCTCCTCCTCCGTGGTACTGGGGTTCCTGGAAGCCCTTCTACCTCCGGGCTTCACTCTCAGACCTATTTTATATTTTTATTTGGAAACAGGGTCTCTTAAGCCAGCGCGGCTGGTTTCGAACCTGCGTGATCCTCCTGTCTCCACCTCCCAAGCGTGGGGATTACAAGCGTGCACCACCATGCCTGGTGATGACGATAATTCTGACAGTACTCAGTTGACTTGCCCAAATACCATAGAGAGTTAGGTGTGGCAAGTATCGTTGGTATAAAGTTAGGTATGGGTTTATTTTTGAATTATTTATTTAAGGTGCCTTTATTATACCTGTGCGTGTGGGAGTATGGGGGAATTGAACCCAGGAGCATTCTACCTACAAGCTATAACCCCAACCCTATTTTATTTTTATTTTTAAACAGGGTGTCAGAATCTATCTGAGGGTCTTGCTAAGTTGCTGAGGCTGGTGGAGAACCTATGATCCTCTTCTCTCAGTCTCCCAAGTACTGGGACTGCAGGTTTTCATCACCATGGTGGGCTTATTATATCTTTGAAATATATGTATATCTTTGAAATATATGTATTAACATTTTTTTCAGTGTACTTTTTCAAACCAGTACTTCCCAGGGTGTGTTGTTTTTCTTTTTATTCATTTTTCTTTTTGTTTTTTTTCTGTACATCCTTTTCAAGATTCCTTGGAGCTGGGCATACTTGTAATCTCAGTACTTGAGACTGAGACAGGAGGATCACAGGTTTGTGGCTAGGCTTAGCTACTTAGTGAGGCCATCTGCAACTTAGTGAGACCCTGTTTCAAAATAAAGAATGAAATAAGGCTGGGGATGGAGCTCGGAGGTAGAATGCCCCTGGATTTCATCCCAAGTATCATTTAAAAAAAAAAAAAAAGGATTCCTTGAGCCCGTTCTAGGCATGCTACCCGTTTCTGGGCACACACTTCTGCCTTGGTTGGCCCAGAGCTTTGTCCATCTTGGATCCAACCTCCTTTCTCCTGTTGTTCAGCAGCAGTTCTCTAGGGGTTCTTTTGACATGGATCAGTGGATGAGGAAGACTTGGGAATAGGGAATCCTGTCTGGGCCCTGGAGTCATGTGTCCTCTAGGGGAAGGTAGGTGCCTGGAGCAGCAGCTGTTCTTGCTGATGCCAGATCAGGCCTGTGCCTCCACTGAGTGGAGCTGCTCTGTGGGCCATGTTTAAGTGGATAAGACATGCCTCCTAACAATTTCAGTTTAACTAAGTGAAACACCTAGCAAACCTCTACTGTCAAGGTACTGTGGCTACAGACATGAATAAACTATCTCTTCTCTGAAGGAACTGCAAATTAGATGCTACACAAGCCACAAGGAAGAAACATTGAACATTCCATTAATGACTCAACCTGAAATAAAAAATTTCATGTGTCTCTTTGCGTGGTAGATGCCAAGTCATCTTGTGTCACTGAGCATCGTTTAGAGTGTAGGTGTAGTTTTGTGTTCTGTTCTCCCCCTTTTGATTTCTTTTGTGTGTATATAATGTGAATGGTGATTAGATTACATCCATTTGAGCAGCTGTTCCACAGTTCATGTGCCTCTTTCTGACGAGTCTGTGGGGAAGGCAGAGGCAGGGAGTGTCTCATCTTGGTGCAGATGTCGTGTCAGGCCAGTGCTTTGTCACTGAGCAGCAGCTGGGGACCAGAGAGAACAAGGTGGTCTGGGAACTAAGGGAACTCCGTGGCATATCTAGGAGCTTTTGGTAGGCTTGACAAGTATTGGAACATGTCTCTGATCTGAGAAGGGGCTTGTGCCACTAAGATGTTTGAGGTTAGTGGGGCCATTCTAAGCTTCTGGCCATTGGCGTAAATAGATTCAAGAACATTTGGTGAACCTGAGGGTGAAATTAGCAGACGGCTGGGCTGTGTGGCAGCAGTAGGATAGTGGAAAGGCTGGCATTGTTGGAGAACTGTGTGCCCCTGAGTAAGTGGAAAGTGTCTAAGAATTAAGGCCAAGGAGAATGAATTCAGCATTAGACTTCTTAGCTCATTCTGTGGACTAATTAGAGAGAGGGTGGCTGTTCCAATCCAGTTGACAGTGAAGGAGAAAAGTAGCATATTAGCAATAAGGGTGTGGCTCCCAGCCCCAAGTCCCACAGTTGGGGTGAGCCCTCAGCTCAGGAACTCGGGATCCGCAGGGTCCTTGGCTAACGTGACAAAAGAATTTCAGCATGCACCAGTTAGAGACATAGACAGAGGTTTATTGGGGAAAAGGGGAGGAAATACACATTCAAGAGAGAATGCGGGCCACCTCAAGATGAGGAAGGCATTTTAAGGGAGTTCAGGGTTCTCTTCTTATCGGGGACTTTCGTGAGGGGTGGGCAAGAGACGGTATATGAGGATGAGCTTAGTCCGGTAGTCCCAAGGCAGTTTATGGTGGGCAGGTGGTCTGGCAGCCTTAGGGTGGATGATCTTGGGTTGATTGGGGTCCTCATTAGTTGATTGACAGATAAGCTGGGATATCCTAAATTATAGGTTTTCTCGGAAATAGTGTTAATTCTAGGATCTACAGGTTTCTCAAGAATTTATGGTAGAGTCAGGCCTGGGAAAGAGTACTGGTTTGTGGACTAGAGCCTGAAGCATTTCAGCTCTAGGATCTTATATTAAAGTTATATTTTTTATTTTTCCTTCCTGTCTGTCTCCTTTCTACCTATTTCTTCTATTCTCCATCACCACTGTTTCCTTGATGGCAAATCCTTGTGATGATCTTCTTGAGAGAGGCTCAGTTTCCCTAGCTGAAAAAAAAGGGGGGGGCTAATTATGCCTGCTTGCTGTGGTCGTACTGAAGGCTTCATGGAAAGAGCCTTTGAGAGCGCTTCACAGGCTGCCTACTGTTATTCCTCTGCATTATTATATTAAGTATTATGATTGTTGCATGTGTGTGCACGTGTATGTGGTGATTGAACCCAGAAGTGGTCTTTCTACCTCCGAGCTACACCCAGCTCTTCTTTAGTTTTTATTTTGAAAAATGGTACCACTAAGCTGCCCTTGAAGCTGGGATCCTCTGTCTCAACCTCCCAACTACTGAGATTAAAGATTGGTGTCACCACACCCAGCAAGCATTATCTTTTAAGACTAACTTTCTAGCCGGGTGTGGTGGCTGGCCCACCTTATAATCCCAGCATTTGGGAAGCTAAGACTGGGATGGGGGAAGGGGGGAATCGCGGTTCACAGCCTCAGCTACTTAGCGAGGCCCTTTGCAACTCAGTGAGACCCTGTTTCAAAAATAAAAAGACTAAAAAAGAGGGCTAGGGGTGTAGCTTGGAGGTACAGTGCCCCTGGGTTCTATTCCCAATACCGCAAGAAAAAAAAAAAAAAAAGACCTCCTATCTCCTGTCATCAGGTATTGTCAGGATAATGTTTCAAGGAGAAATTTAGACCATCTCCAACTTCACCAGCACTCAGTTTGCCCAAAGGAAATGGGGAGGTGGCACTGTGTCATGTTCTTTTGCTAGTTAGAGAGGCAGTGAAACTGTAATTATTTCAGTGGGATTTCCCCCCTCTTCCCACCTTGTGAAGTATATTCGTATGTTCTGTAAGACTCCCCTACAAGTCTAATTTGATGACACGAATCGCCATTACTGCTAAATTTATTACGCGTTCACCTCTTTTCCCTGAGTGACTCATTATTGAGTCCTGGAAATGCACCTGTGTTTTTGTTTAGGAGGAGGTGGTGGTGAGGGAGAACTTGGGGATGGCTTTTAAATAAGAGAACTTTGTATTATGTTTATCTGTCTGGAGGCAATAAATCTGTTTCAGCAGATTAAATACAGACTTCTTTATAAAACCCTGTTTTCTCAAACCTCTTATCAGCAGCACTTGGCAGTAATCACACCTACAGAAACTTGTAATTTTCCTCAAGGAGGTGACACTGACAGAATTAAAAATGAAGGAGCCCCCCTGAAAAGCAAGTTCATTACAAATTAACAGTGGTCTTAGCAAAGCAGTGGGCTAAGGCGTGTCAAATAGCGATATGGATAAAGAAACCCAGCATTTTAAACTGTCAGAGCTGGGAGCAGGGCTAGCCTGAGAACAAATTAATCACATATTGTCAAGGCAAAGTTGCATCAAATTAACACATCGGATTCCAGCATATTAATGTTAGAATGCTTTCACCTGATTATTACTGCAAACCATTGCCACTCTTTGAATGCAAAGATATAATTAAATTGCTAAATAGAAAGTGCATATAATATCTCCACATGCATTTAGGATGCATGAGCTGAAAAGTGCACATCCTAGGAAGTGACAGATTCTATTTGTAGGGGAAACTTTACTTTTTTTCCCCTTTTATTTACTTGGGAGTACTAGAGTATGAAATTAGAAAAGTTAGTTATGTTATTCATATCGTATATGAGTTAGATGAAATACAGGTTTAATTTAACTGATTTGCTACACTGGCTATGAGTACATAATTACCTCTGCGTTTTTCTGGAAGAGAAATGGGAAAATGTTGCACAATAGTCTTTTGCAACAAAATTGCCCATTCCACATAATCCTAGTGTGGATTTGTCATCAGAAGGTGCTTTGGAGAAACTAGATCAGCGGTTCTGACATCTGTCTTTTACATAAGGATTACTTTCTGGCTCTGCCTAATCTAGTGTGTATTTTACTGTATTTAAAATGAAGATTCAAGCCGAGGCCCAGCTGGGGTTGACCTTTCTGGCCAAGGAGGCAGCTGCAGGAAGACCTTGCTTTGTTCAGTTCTTGCCCCTCCACGTTTCTTCTGCAGGCCGTCGACTCACTGTCATTGTTACTCACATTCAGCCTCGCTGCCTCTCATATTCACATTTAGGCTTGATTATTCTTCCTGCATCCTGTACCGGGCTTTGTTGGTCCTGTGCATCATAATCTTCCGGACAACTCACCCTCTTTGTGAAGTCTTCTTTAGCAACCTACACATGCAAAGACTTCAGCACTGGGAAAAAGTGCTCTTGCATTTTCAAATGCTTACTTACCTGCTCAAGAGCTTGTAGGCTTGAATTGGTGATGTGGCACCTGCCTATTATCCCAGTACTTGGGAGGCTGAGACAGGAGAATCGCAGATGAGAGGCCAGTGTTTGGCAATTTAGCAAGATCCTTTTTTGAAATAAAAAATAAAATAGTGTTGGGGGGTACAGTTCAGGGGTAGAACACGTTTGGATTTAATCCCCAGTCCTCCCGCAAAAATAAATAAATAAATAAATAAAAAACAAGGAAGGAAAGAAGGAAGGAATTATCATCATTGGAAGCCACCATGGGTTGGCTCAGACCCAGGCAGGGCAGAATAACTTCATATTTTTTTTCTTAGATGGGGTGATTATTTGGAGTATTTTGGTTATGGTATTCTGAGTATTAGTAAAGCATCTATTTTAGTAGGAACTTATACAATATTTCTGTAGACAAGCTGGAGAAATGTTGGCCAGTAACACTGGTCAGGTGGGCTCACCTGGCTGAGTGATGAGGCACACAGTGTTGATTAATGGGTTGGTGTCAAACTGGAGGGAGAGCTCCTGTTGTGAACCGTGGGTCTCTGTGTTCATTGCTGTCAGGACTTGAATGAGAAAGACCGCTGAGGACAGGCCTATCACATTGTGGAAGGCAGAAATCTGGGAAGAATAGCAGGCATGTACAGTGATGAAGTCAGGGGCTAAAGTAGCCTTGATGGGCCAAATGATACCTGTCCTAGGCCATTTGTGTATGGGATGGTGATGGACAAATGAAGGGGGAAGATGAGATTTAACCAAGTAGTATATTAAAAAAAAAAAAAGGATTGGGGTCTGGTTTGTCACAAGCTCAGTATGATTCAGCAGACAGATGGTTCAAAGAAAAACTCTTCACTCATTTCTCAGATACTTCTCTAGAGCCTATATACACCACAAAGTTGGCTTAATGCTGAAAATACAGTGGATATCAAGACAGTTGTGGTCCAGTGTGATAAATGCTGTGAGAGGGAGCATCCCAAGTCTGGGCTCCTAAGAGGAGGAGCACCTCTTGGATTGGTGATGGGAGAGCATCCCGGGGAAACCTTAGATGAATCCCAAGCCACACTTTGAAGGATGGGAGGGGCCTACTCAGACTACAGCCCTCTAGGTGGGAGAAATGCTGATAGAAAAGTGAGAGGTGAGAGATTCTGGTGTATTCTAGGAAATGAGAGTGATTGAATGTGTCTGGTGTAGGGTTAAGGGCAGAAAACGTAAGCAATGTGACTTGACCAAGATAGGTTTTGACTTGTTCCTGATAAGTCATATTTGAAACAAGGAATATATATATATATATACACACACACACATACACATATACATATACAATGTACTTATATATTATATATATTATATAAAATACATATTTATATATTATATATAAAAATATATATATGTAAATAATTTTTTTTTCGGGTCTGGGGATGGAACCCAGGGGCTTTTGACCTCTGAGCTATACCCCCTGGCCTATTTTTTAGTCTTTATTTTGAAACAGGGTCTCACTGAGTTGCAGAGGGCCTCACTAAGTAGCTGAGGCTGTGCGTGAACTGTGATCCTCCTGTCTCAGCCTCCCAAGAACTGGGATTACAAGCATGTGCCACCATGCCTGGCTAGGAATTTATATCTTTAGGTCTGAAAAAATCACTATGACTTCAGTTTGTGAAATTAGATAATTTAGCTTGATGATGGTAGGGAATTCTTGTAAAATAAATGTTTGTAATTATAAACAGTCTCTATTTGGGTAAGGTTTACCAGAAAGTGTTGGGAGCTGGGAACCAGGCAGGGTGTCTGAATTGGGGTTAAATCTGTCTAGAGAAGGAAGATCTAGGAATTTCTGAACATTGCCTAAAAATGGGAGCAGAATTCTCAGGTAGAAGAGACTGAGCGTGGCTCTGCCAGGCTGAGCCCATCAAAGGGAATGCAAATCATCCCATTATTGGTGTTGTCTGCTAGAGGGAGGCAGTGTAGTAAAACAGGAGGGCCCTTATTCCCCAGACTGGCATTCAAGGTCCAGAGCTACTGTGTTACCCTGGGCAGAAGACTGCTGTTGCAGACCTGGAGGGATTTAGCCAGTTGCCAGAGTCATACTAGCATTAGGGGCCACTGACTCCTGGTGTTGACTGTTCTCTTTCTACCCTTAAGGGATGCAATGCCTTAATTTGCTCTGGGCTTAGTGCCCTCTGCCTTTAAGAGGTCTTCTGCCCTATTTCCCACGAAGAGTTTGTGAGCTTGAGCCTGCAAATTTATTTTAATTTATATTGCTACTATTGCTAGAATCCAGGAGCATTCTACTTCTAAGCTATATCCTCAGCCCTTTTTATTTTACTATTTTGAAACAGAGTTGCTTTATGTTGCTGAGGGACTCATTAAGTAGCTGAGGCTAGCCTGGAGCATGTAGTCCTCCTCTATTTGCCTCCAAAATACGGGGATTCCAGGCATGCACCACCATGCCTGGCCTGGTAATTCAATTCTTAAGCTTTGAAGGAATCTCTACATTGTTTTCCATAGTGGCCATACCATTTTACATTCCTTTCAGCAATGCACAGGGGCTCTAATTTTGCTATATCCTTGACAATACATTATTTTTTTGCTACTGGACCATCCTAACAGGTGTAGTGGTGTGTGTGTGTGTGTGTGTGTGTGTGTGTGTGTGTGTGTGTGTGTAGGAGAGTGATACCTCATTGTGGTTTTAGTTTGCATTTTCCTAATATTAGTGATATTGAACTTTTTTATATACTTATTTCCTGTCTGTGTGTTATTTGAGTCCATTGCCCGGTTTTAAATTGGACTGCTTGCTTTTTATTGTTGTGTTGTAGGAGTTCCTTACATAATCTGAGTGTTAACCCTAGTTGGATATGTGGTTTGCAGGTATTTTCTCCCATTGCACAGATTGTCTTCGTGCTTTGTTGATGGTTTAAGTTTGGAGCACTTCCATTTTTCTATATTTGCTTTGGGTATCTGTGCTTTTGTCCTTATATCTAAGATAAGTGTCAAATCCAGTGTCTTCACACTTTCCTCCTGTGTTTTCTTTTAAGGGTTTTATAGCTTCAGGCCTTACATGTAGGCCTTTAATCTGTCTTAATTTTGTATGCAGTCTAAGGGATCTAAGGTAAGAGTCCAATTTCCTTCCTTTGCATGTAGATAATCCTGCTTTCCTGGCACCATTTAAAAGACATATTCTTGTCTTCAGTGGCTTTAAATGAGAGCTCAGTTCACAAGTGTAAAGTTAGGAATTTTATCCTTTGTATTTATACGACTTTTCTTTGTAATCTGTATAGCGATGCATTTGACTTAAAATGCCCTCTTCCTCACCTTGTCACTTGCACACTCCACACTCTGTCATACCATGGTCCTTAGGCCTGGTATCTGCTGCTCTCTCTGCTTACAATGGCTTCTCTTTTTTTTTTTTTTTTGGTGGTACTGCAGTTCCTGGAAACTCTTCTATTTCCAGGCTACACTCCCAGACCTATTTTATGTTTTTATTTGGAAACAGAGTCTCTTAAGCCAGCGCGACTGGCTTCAAACCTGCGTGATCCTCCTGTCTCCGCCTCCCAAGCGCGGGGATTACAGGCGTGTGCCAGCATGCCCAGCTAGAATGGCTTCTTTTGTCAGTGAATTCCTGTTTATCCTTAGGTTTCAGCCCACTTATGTCCTCTTCTGACACCTGCAAGTTCTCTTCCACACGTGGTACTTCTCATACTCCATTGTAATTACATATTTCTGTTTCTTTGGCTCTGATGAGAATGTAAGCTGTGTGTGGACAGGAACAACATTCAGTCTGTCTTTGTAACCCCAGCAGTTGCCACCACTGGCACCTGGTAGTTACTTGATAAATTTAAGTGATGGAACCGGCCACCTTGTCATGCAGAGTATAAAGCGGTGAAAGGCTGGGTGCTTCGCTTTCATATATATCTTGCTGAGCTTCTGTCTTTTCAGTTCTAAAACTAGGAGGTGGATTAATTGTCCAGAGAATTCTTAGCCACGCACTCCAGTGCTCCATCTCCAGGGTTCCATCAAGTAGAACAAAAATCATAAGCTCTTTTTGGTATGGAAGGGCACAGAATTTTGCCATCCAGACATCGGGCCGAGCCCTGCCGGCGTGCCCTGGTCCCAGCAGTCCTGGCCCGCAGTGCAGGCGAGGTGTGCCCTTCACGCTCTTGGCCTCATTGTCCCATGTCTGAAATTGCAGCAGTTAGATGAGAGCTTCGGTTTCTATGATTTAGTGAATCTGTGTTTGAGGGGAGGGAAACTTGTATTTTGAAAAAAACATATTAAACATTCTTTTTTTTATACTGGGTATTGAAGCCCCTTTTTATTATCTTGAAATGGGGTCTTGCTGAGTTGCTGAGGCTGGCTTCAAACCTGGGATGCTCCTCTCTCAGCCTCCCAAGTACCTCAGTTTCAGGCGTGCACCACCATGCTCAACATATTAAATATTTTACTTTGATGTTGGGAAATAAAAGATTGTTATATAAAAACTTACAAAATGTAAAGCCTTATGAAAATTAGGCAGTTAGGAATGTGCAGAAGATAGAAGGCATTTTAATGGCATGGGTAGGGAGCACATTTTCAGGGGAATGTGAAGTTTTCATAGTCAGCAGGAAAGGTCATGGGTTAAAGATGGTCATGAAACACTGCATTAGTTTCTTTCTATTCTGATTTTCTCTGATTTTATAATGAAATTTTTACAGGGGGCTTCAGTGGGAATAGCCCTGCTTCTGTTTTTATGTATGAATTGCACCTACCATTTTTTGCTTACTTTCTGATTTTCTACATTGAAATCTGACTCCATCACTTACTTGTGACCATGAGTAAATCACTTAATCTCTCCAACCCTTGTATTTTAATCTGTAAAAGCGATAGGACAGTGCCTTCTTTCTAGAATTATATTGAGAATTAAAATGGATATTCAAAGCTGACACATTATAATTTTATTTGTTGTTGGAATTCATAGGTGTACATCTCCCTGATCTGACTGTGGAAGTTAGAGAAATCAGAAAATTAGAATTAAACATATACACTGTATTACTGGTCAATCATCTTAGGATATGGATCCCTGACAGGTTTCCTTAATAACTATCCCCTGGGTCTAGACCAGCAGAGCCTGGTAGAGCTTTCTATCATGATAGAAATATGTTGTATCTGCACTGTCCAGTTTGGCGTACACTAGCCACATGTGTTAAATACTTAAATGTGACTGGTATAGCTGTGGAACTGAGCTTTAATTTTTACTAAAGTGATTTACAATTAAATAGCCAAATGTGACTTGTGGCCACTCTATTGAATTGAGTAATGCAAGTTTAGACATGGGTGTGACTCATCCAGGGAAAGGTTGGACTGCAGAGGAGACCAAGTGACTAGAATTGCTGTCTCGTATCCTTCCCATGCCAGTAATGGGGTCACAGATAGTTGGACCCTAGACCTGCATCTGGAAGGCTGTTCCAGGTGCTGACTCCCATGTGCTGAACACACAGAGTGGCTGCCATGCAGGTACCTCTGAGAGGGCCTGGAGGTCTCTTGCTCTCCCTGGTACAGAGAGAAAGGCAAAGCTGCTTTCTTCAGGTTCTAAAAGGGCAGGAAGTCCTATTTTATGGCTAAGGTTAGGAGTCCTTGGAATTGAAGGTACAGTTCCTTTTACACAGTAGTGACTAAATGTTATGCGTTCTCGTAAAAATCAAATTTACACCCTTAGTCCTTAATGCGAAGAACTTTAGATATGATCCCAGCAGTTCATCCTCATTTCCATGGGTATTTTCGTTCCTTACAATTGAATGATGCAAGTATAGCATATTTTTCAGACAGGACAAAGACATAAACTTAAAAGTATAACTAAAATGTTTTGTAAGCCTCTGCCTGTCCTGAATTCAGTCTTATTTTATGGCCTTTATTAAGTTTGTGAAAATCACCAGACATGGTGGTTCATGCTTGTAATCCCAGTATTTGGGAGGCTGAAACAGGAGAATTGCAGGTTTACTGCTAGCTTCAGCTACTTAGTGAAGCCTTCCTTCTACAACTCAGACCCTATTTCAAAATAAGAAATAAAACCAGGGCTGGGGGCGTAGCTTAGAGGTTGAATGCACCTGGGTTCAATCCCTAGTTCTGAAAAAAAACCCACAAACTTATGAAAAACCTTTGTATCTGTGTTATCTATTAAAGCAAATCATAGATAATGTAACTTGGTTCTAGAAAAAGGAAAGTTGATGTTTCTTTTGAAACTTTCCCCCAAAAGCATCTTGCTAATGGGTTAGCAACATGTGTAAGAACTATGTAGTTTCACATATGAGGCATCCTGTTTCTGTGAGCTAGTGAAACAAAGTTTTCATTGTGGAATTCTCTTGATGTTATAATGGTATACAGCTACCCCTTCTGTGGTACTGGGAATGGAGCCAAGGGATTCCACCTCTGAGCTGCACCCGGCCCATTTACATTCTGTTTTAGAACAGGGTCCAGACTGCTCAGAGTCTTGCTTGGTTGCTCGGCCTGGCCTCACACTTGCAGTCCTTCTGTCTTAGCCTCCCAAGTCATTGTGCCACCATGCCCGGCTTGGCCTCTTTCCTTTTGAAAATAAATAATGATGATACTTCTAAACTTTTCAGTTGGTCTTCTTTCTCATTAAATATATTCATACTTTTAAAATTGTGGCCTTAAAGACACATGTATAGTTGTGGGGTATAAGAGTTGTTTGAATGACCATGTAATTTGTGTAATGAGAATGTAGCTTATCTAAAGTAGTGGTCAACTGATTAGAAGAACTGTTTAGCCTTAGTGTATAAAAATGTCAATTAGGGCATCTTTTCTAACCTTTTAATTTATTTTAGTTTCTTTGGTTCAGTTTATTGAAATATCCTTGAAAAGTATTTGTTGTCTTAGAATAATAAAGTATCAATTAAGGATTTACTGTGTATCAGGTACTGTGCTAAGTATTTGATATAATTGTCTCATATGATCCTCACAACAGCTAGGGAGGGAGATGTCATCACTGGTTTACAGATGAGAAGCTTCTCTAGATCTCAGTTTTCTCTCCTGTATGTTGAAGTTAATGATATCATCTCCTTCACTGTGCTGATGAGGATTAAGTGAGAGTATACATGCCCACCTTGAAATAACCACTGAATAAACTGTGGTACCATTATTGTTATTTTTATTTTTGGTTTCATACATTAAGTAGGTAATACATTTTTATGGTTCGAAAAAATAGAAAGGCTAGGATAGTGGTGCACACTTGTAATCCCAGCCTTTGGGAGGCTGAGACAGGAGGATCTCAGGTTCCTCAGAACAGCCTCAGCTACTTAGTGAGGCCACTGCAACTTAGTGAGACCCTGTTTCAAAATTAAAAATAAAATAGGGCTGGGGATGTCACATGGAGGTAGAATGCCCCTAGGTTCAGTATTCAGAACCACACACACAAATATATATATGAACCTGGTATGATGATGCATACCTGTAATCCCACTTAGTAGGGAGGCTAAGGCAGGAGGATTGCAAGTTTGAAACCAGTTTTGGTAACTTAACAAGACCCTGTTTCAGGACCAAAAAGGGGGGGGGGGCTGGGGACATAGCTCAATGGCAGAGTGCCACTGGGTTCAATCTTCAGTACTGTATACTAAGTAAATAAATACGAAGACGTTAAGCAGTGAAATGTCTTACTTTGTCCTTTCCTCCATTCATCTAGTCTGCTCTCATGCCCATCTCACTAGTTTGTGTATCTTACAGTGTGTATATATATTCTGATTTGCCTGACGTTTTACTTATTATGTAGCACCCTCCCCTCTCTTGCCCCCACCTCCCTTCCCCTTTCCCATCCTCTGGATTGAAACAAGGGACATTTTACCTATGAGCTATACCCAGCTCTTTGAAAAAAAAAAAAAAAAAAAAGCAGGGTCCTGATAAGGGTGCTGAATCTCATTAAGTTGCTGAGGCTGACCTCAAGCCTATAATCCTCTTGTCTCAACCTCCCAAGTACTGGCAGGTATGCACCACCATGCCTGACTCCAATATAGTACACTATGTGTGTGTATGTGTGTGTGGGCATACTGAGGATTGAACCCAGACGCATTCTACCTCCAAGCTACATCCCTAGCCCTATTTTATTTTGTATTTTGAAGCAGGGAGGCAGGGTCTTGCTGAATTGCTGAGGGCCTTGATAAGTTGCTGGGGCTGGCTGCAAACCTGGGACTATAGGCATGTGCTATCACACTGGCTCCAATGTAGCACACTTTTAACACTTTCTAGAGATTGTTATTTGTGTGTGTGTGTGTCTGTATAGCAGTATAACTTGAAAACCTGCCTATGTTGGTTATTCTCGTTCCTTCACATAGCTGCATACTATTCCATTGTTTAACAGCATTATAACCTATTTGACCAGTGTCTCAGTGATTGAGGCTTGATTTGTTTCTAATCTTTTTCGTTATAAACAATGCTGTAGTGAGTAATTTTGTACATATGGCATTTTGCACATAATTATAAATGTAGGATAAATTCCAAGAAGCAGCATTGCTGGGTCAAGGGAAATATGCATTTGTAATTTTTGTAAGTATTGCCAAACTGTCCTCCACAGGGACTGTGTCAGTTATGCCCCACAGTGTGTGAGAGCGTCTGTTTATCCACAGCTTTGCCACAGAATTTATCAAATGTTTGGATTTTTGCCAATCTAATAGGTGAAAAACGAACCTGTGCAATTTTAATTTGCATTTCTATTATGAGTAGGGTTGGCCTTTTTATTTGTTCCAGAACCAAGACAGTTTTGTGAACTGCCCAGATATTCTTGGTTTTTCTGTTATTTTCTAGTTTCCATGTATATTAGAGAACTCAGGTTTATCGTGTATTTTGACTTTGTTCATGGATTTATTTTTGTTTGACTATGCACTAATTTTTTAAAATGTAATAAAATTTAGCTTCTGGATTGTGAATTAATTGGAGAAAGTTTTTCAAATATCTTTCGTAGTTCTGAAGTTTATTTCTAGGAATTAGTAGTTATTACTCTTATAAATAGGGTATAATTTTCTATTATGTTTCTAATTATATGTGAAGACTGCTGATTTGTGTGTGTTAACTTTTATATTCTTTTATATAAGCAAATTTTCTGCAATAGTTTTCATTTGTTCTTTTAGGATTTCTGTATATGGCATATAAGAGTATTGTTAATATGCAGTAACATACAGAATAAAATAGTGACTTTTGATCCTATTCATTTCCACTTTTTACTTCTGCTTGCTTACTCTTGTTTAGTATTGTTGCTGTTATTTGTCTATCCCCACCACCCCACACCACCACTACCACACACCATCACCATACATACCACCTCCACCATCATACCACCATCACCACCACCTCCACCATCACCACCACCATGACCTCCATCATCACACCACTACCACCGCCACCATGACCTCCACCATCACACCACCACCACCGCCACCATGACCTCTATCATCACACCACCATCACCACCACCTCCACCATCACACCACCACCATCACCACGACCTCCATCATCATACCACCATCACCACCACCTCCACCATCACACCATCTTCATCACTATATATACCACCATCATACCATCACCAACACCTCCACCACCACCATGACCTCCATCATCATACCACCATCACCACCACCTCCACCATCATACCACCATCACCACCACTTCCACCATCATACCACCACCACCACCATACCACCACCACCACCACTACCACCGCCATCATCATGCCACTACCCTCTACCACCACCACCACCACCATATCACCATCACCACTACCTCCACCATCACCACCTCATCCACCATCACCACTACCATCATCTTTGCCATCACCATTACCACAGCAGCAGCAGCAGCAGCATCACCATCATACCACCAGCACCACCACTACCACCACCATACCAGCAGTATCACCACCTCCACTACCACCATTATACTACTACCATCAGAACCATTACCATCACTACCACTCCAACATCTCTGCTATCACTACCACTTCCACACTACCACCACCACCACCACCACCACCACCACCACCACCACCACCACCATCATCATACCACCACCACTTCCGCCTCTACTATCACCGCCACTCCAACCTCACCACCTCAACCAGTTCCTCTACCACCACCACCACTTCCTCCTCCATCACCACCAGCACCATACTTGGCATTGAACTCAAAGTTGACATGAAGTAAAGTTGATGTTTTTCTTTAAAATGAAAAATGTAAATATCTCTGAAATGTAGCTACCCAGTAGTTATGCCAAGCAGAGACCATTAAAACAAATTTTAATGGGTACAAATAAGGGGAGCATAGGTGAAAATATCTTTAATTTCTTATAAGTGACTCTTCTGTAGTGCTTATGAAAGTCTGTAGTATATTGTTCCTTCATTGTCCCCTTTGCCATCGTTAAAAACTAACATTTGAGGTGTGTGTTTTGAGTGACTGGAGAATTTTCTGCCTTTGAAATCACTTTTTTTTTTCACTCTGAAATAACAACAACAAAATCATATTTGACAAATGTACTGTAAGATTATATCTTTGAGTTATATCAGCAATAATTTTATATTTTATTAGATAGAAACCAATAGCTGAATTAGCAACTGAGATCAGTTTAAAGTTTTCCGGAACTTTAATTAAGCTTAGTAGGAATTTTGAATTTTCCTTTTCCTGCCAGTTTTATTTACATTGATCCACAGTAGTCTCATGATGAGTTGCCTCTATACTCAGTCTTTTGCCTCAAGATGGTATTTTTGATTTGCAGACAAAGGAAGGAACCTTAAAAATTTTGAAGGAAGAGAGTATGAAGAGAAATTGTTGAGGGTATTTGTAGCACGTAATGCTTTTATTCCTCAAGTCTTTAAAGGAAATGATTGGTTGTTTGGGAATGATACTTTTCTTCTCTGCATAAGCTGGAAAGAAGGGGAGGCTTCTCACTCATTGGTGAAAGAAAGAAATGGATTCTCACATTGTTTTAGTTTTTTTGGGTGTGTGTGTGTGTGTGTGTGTGTGTGTGTGTTACTGGAGATGGAGCCCAGGGACATTCTACCTCTGAGCTACACCCCCAGCCCTATTTTTTATTTTTTTTGGTGGTACTGGGTTTCTGGAAATCCTTCTACCTTCGGGTTACACTCCCAGACCCATTTTTCTTTTCTTTTTTTTTTTTTTTTTTAATTTGGAAACAGGGTCTCTTTAGCCAGCAACGCTGGCTTCAAACCTGTGCAATCCTTCCATCTCTGCTTCCCAAGAGCAGGGATTACAAGAATGTACCACCACGCCCGGCTCTATTTTTTATTCTTTATTTTGAAACAGGGTCTCCCTAAGTTGCAAAGGGCCTCACTAAGTAGTTGAGGCTGTCCGTGAACCACCATCCTCTTGTCTCCGCCTCCCAAATGCTAGGATTACAAGTGTGTGGCACCACACCCAGCATATTGTTTTAGTTTCTTAAAACTTAAATACTGAGTAGACATCAAAACACATAAGTATTTATGAGGTGTATAAATAGTTGTACAGTGATCACTTATGTACCCATCACCCATTTTGGGAAGATGAGCATTGCTTTTAGTTAAAGGTCCCTCTCTGTACTCCTGCCCCCTTCCTACTCACAGAAGTGTGTTCAATTCTCTTACTGCATATAGTTAACTGCCAAATATTTGTATTCCTGAACAATGTAGTTTCAACCTTTTCCTAAAGGGATTTATGCTTTGCGTGTTCTTTTGCAGCCCTTTCCTCTCAACATCAGGTTTCAGAGATCCGTACATGTTGATGCCTGTTTAGCTGGAGTTAATTAGTTTTTACTGATAGAAAGACTTGATTGTTTATATACTGCAATTTATCCATTCCACTGTTGATAAACACCTTGGGTTGTTTCCAGTTACTGCTAGTATAGATAATGTTGTTTAGGAATATTTTACATGTGTAAGAATTACCCCAAAGCAGAGGCTTACTTTTTTTATTTTTTTGCAGAACCCAAGGGCATTCTGTCTCTGAGCTACATCTGCAGCTCTATTTTTTTTTTTTTTTTATTCTTTATTTTGAAACAAGGTCTCACTCGGTTGTGGAGGGCCTCAGTAAGTAGCTGAGGCTGGCTGCAAACCTGCAATCCTCCTGCCTCACCCTGTCAAGTACCTGTGTTCTATTCTTAAAATGTTAGCTGAGTTGGCCAGGCGTTGGAGGTTAGCACACAAGAATTTTGCTAGGAAGTACTTTTGAACCCATATCTGTGAGAAGGGAGAAAACAGGGTTCAGGAGAGGACTGTGGTGCAGTTACAAGATGACACTGACAGTAGTCAGCCAACCATCTTCCCAGCCATTGGGAAATATGCCTTTTATTTCTAAGGAGATGTGGCTGGTGTGGCTGGTGACTATGCCAATGCACCCTTCGCACTTGAGTCCTGGGATCACACCTTTAGGCCTGTGTTAGACCAACCTTTTTGAGGGTGGGGGTGGGGAAAGCTTCCCCTGAGAAGATTAGTAGAATGGACTACATTTCCCATTCCTACAGAGTGTGTGTGTGTGTGTGTGTGTGTGTAAGAGAGAGAGAGAGACAGACAGACAGACAGACAGACAGACAGACAGACAGAGACAGACAGGCAGGCAGGCAGGCAGGCAGAGAGAGACAGAGACAGAGACACTGGGGATTGAACACAGGGTGCTCTACCAGTAATCTACATTCTAAGCCCTTCTAATTTTATATTTTGAGACACTAAGTTGCTGAGGCTGGCCTTGAGCTTTTTCTTTCTTCTGCTCAGTCTCCCAAACAGCTGGAGTTACAGGCATGCCAAACCCACTGGACTTGCTCAGGAACTAGTTTTTGACCACAACTGACACTCACCTATCTTTTTCTTCAAATATCTTTTCTAGTCTCTTCAATCTTGGTTAGCATGATGACCCATATCCTTTCCCTGAGAGTCCAGGCCCCTGTTTGCCTTTCTTATGTTGCAGCTGCTTCATTTACTATCAAAACTGCTAGGTCATGGCCAAAGGACTTTATTGACTAGACATTTTTTTCTCTCCATCTGATAACAGAAGCCCTGTGTTATTGTGAGAGTCAAATCACTCTTGTCAGGATAGTGATTTATTGCTCTTCTTGCCTGGTGTCCCATGGCCTAAGGAACCCAGAAAGCAACTGTAGTTTTAACATTTAGTGTGACTCTTGCCTGCCGTGTCTCCTGATGGAAACATTCTTCCTGAGAATCAGGTTCCCTTAATCAAAGGAGCTCTGATTTGTAGGGATAGGAAGCACAGATTCCTCAGTGGGCTACTGAGAACAATGGTGAATGGAGCCACCCTGCTTTCCCTTTGGTTCCCAGAAGCATGTATTCTACTACCTCTTACGCACATAATACTACACAGTTGCTGTTGACTTTTAGTGGATGTGTTGTGCCCTGTAGATAGACCCCAGATTCACCAGGGTGTCCGCTCTTGGCTAGGACCTCATTTGTACTTTCAGCAGGGTACTCGCTCACTGTTAGGTTCATCGTTTTGGGGTAGCATATGTGTGGTATGACCAGATGATCCATGCCGCACCTCCTTTGCTATAAAGTAGGTTCTTCACAGAGGTGCACTATTATGTAGGCTGCCATCTTGGTGGGTCAGACACTCTGAGATAGTGGTGCTGGTTGAGACATTACTGGCAAGAAACGCAAACCTGTACTTGAAAATAAGCTCATCTCTGCAGAAATCCTTGTCAGGGAGGAAGGGTCCATTGCCGTCAGCTTTCCCCCGTATGGCTGTTTGGTTTCCTTCACAGATGATGCTGTTTTGGATGGCATTGTCTCCGTTGTTGGGAGGGTGGATATTTAACAGCAGGCAGTGGCAGTATTAGCCGTGGTAAGTGGGAGGCATGCTATTTGGCCCATATATAGCCTCTGTCTGTTACCATAGCTACTCTTTATGTGCCTGTGTGCTAGCTTCAGGAAGCCAGTGAAGAAGCTAGCTGAAGTTAAGTGAAATCTGTGTTGGAAGTCTCCAAGACCACCCCCCAGGTCACAGATTCCTGAGAGGACTCACAGGATTCTGCAAACGGCCATATCTAAAAATCTCTGATTTATTACAGTGAGAGGAGACAAAGCACAGTTAACAAAGGGAAGAGATACATAGGTTAAACTTTAGAAGAAATCAAGTGCATGCATACAAGAATCCTATCCCAGCGATCCCATAGAGATATGCTTAATGCCCCCAGCAGGCACGGTGTCAGTGCTACAGAACCTCATTAGAGACTCGGCCCAGGGCAGTTACATGGGCACCCTTTGCCTAGTGTGCACCAGAAGTCCAGTCAGTGTAGCACATGCTGTTTTCACAGTTCAAGCAGAATGAGCTGCTCTTAAGTGGGTGGTGGGAATCTTCTGAGAACCATGTTCCCACGTGCCATCCAGGGGCCAGTCTGGATCGAGGTGTATGTCAGCATGTACTACAAAGGTCTTCACACGCCATGCCCACCCTTAAGTTTATCTGTATGTCTCTCCTAGGACTTCCATTTTTTTCCTCCTTTTAGGCCTCGAACCAACTGGCCAAGCCATTCTCCTATGAGCGTACATATTTTAACTCTTTGCTACTGTTCCTTCCATGCAAAGGAGATGAACATATATGCTCTCTTAAGCTCTGGCTATTGGGAAGACTTCTGTCACTGTTTTCTTTTAAAGCCATTTTTTTTTTTTTTTTTTTTTTTTGTACTGGGGATGGAGCCCAGGGGCATCTACACCCCCAGTCCTGTTTTTTTCCAGTCTTTTTGTTTTTTGAAACAGGGTCTCACTGAGTTGCAAAGGGCCTCACTAAGTAGCTAAGTCTATCCACGAACCATGATCTTCTGGTCTCTGCCTCCCAAGAGCTGGGATTATAAGTGCGTGCCACCACGCCCAGCAAAGACCAATTTTTAGTGGGTCTATAGTATAGCCACTTTTTCTGTTTCAGTTATGTCCACCTCTTCTTGAAGTGTTGGTATTCCTCTTAGTATGTGATTGCCTGACTAAATGGCAAGGGTCCTTTGGGGGAATCATCATGGTGTTAAATTGCTGTGGTGTTGTAGGTCTTTCTGTTAGCTTTCTTTTCTATAATTTCACCATTTTTGTTCTAAGTATTTTCTGATTTTTATCTTTAATTTGATACATGAGTTATTTGTAAGAGAGTTTCTAAGTTTCCAAAAATATGATGTTTTTCTTTGTGTGATGAAAAAGATAGCCTGGTGTTTCTAATTATTTGAAATTCATTGAGCATGGTTTATGTTTACTAACATAGGTCATTTTTCATAAATATTATCCTGACAATCTGGAAAGCATGTGATTTCTACTGGTGTTGATTGTAGTATGTTAAATATGTCCTTTAGATCAAGACTGTAAATTGTGTTACAATTTTTTATTGATACTTTTGTCTGCTCTATCAATTGGAAGTGTTTGAATTTTCTATTGCTGATAGATTACCCATTTCCCTTGCTAATTCTTTTTTTTTTTTTCTTTTTCTTGTGGGTCTGGGGATGGAACCCAGAGGCATTTGACCTCCGAGCTACACCCCCTGCCCTATTTTTTATTCTTTATTTTGAAACCGGGTCTCACTGAGTTGCAAAGGGCCTCACTAAGTAGCTGAGGCTGTCCACGAACCACAATCCTCCGGTCTCAGCCTCCCAAATGCTGGGATTACAAGCGTGCACCACCACGCCCGGCTTTCCAGCTTTATTCTTTATTTTGAAACAGGGTCTCACTAAGTTGCAGAGTGCTTTATGAAGTAGCTGAGGATGTCCAGGAACTGCGATCCTCCTGTCTCAGCCTCTCAAGTACTGGGATTACAAACCTGGGCCACTACTCCCAGCTCCCCCAGTCCTGTTTGTTTGTTTGTTTGTTTGTTTTTATTTTGTGGTACTAGAGATTGAACCCAGGAGACTTCTACCACTGAACTATCACCCCAGCCCTATTTTTTATTCTTTATTTTGAAACAGTCACTTCAGGAGCTGAGGCTGGCCGCAAACATGCAATCCTCCTGTCTCAGCCTCCCAAGTACTGGGATTACAAGTGTGCACACTTGGCTTACCACACTTGACTTATTTTTTTATTTTTGAAACAGGATCTCACTAAATTGCCAATGGCCTCACTAAGTAGCTAAGGCTGGCTGTGAATCTACGAGCTTCCTGTCTCAGCCTTCCAAGTACTGAGATTGCAGGCACTGGCCACTGCACTCAGGCAGTAATATATTTAACTTTTCTTTTGTGGTATTGGGGTTCCTGGAAACCCTTCTACCTCCGGGCTACACTCCCAGACCTATTTTTATATTTTTATTTGGAAACTGGGTCTCTCAAGCCCGCAAGGCTGGCTTCGAACCTGTAGGATCCTCCTGTCTCCGCCTCCAAGCGGACCACCACGCCTGGCCCTATTTTTAACTTTTTTATGGTGTGTGTGTGTGTGTGTGTGTGTGTGTGTGTGTGTGTGGGCGCACGCGCACGTGTGTGTGTGTTGCTGAGGATTGAAATAAAGATCTTGCAAATACTAAGAAAGTCTCTACCATGGATCCTTACTCCCAGTGAAATATCTCTAACTTCTTGGCAATTTAGTTATCTGTATATAGGGCTGTTTTACACATCAGATGGGGAGTGCAGAGATAGGTTGTATGTAGAGTGCTTGGTGCAGTGTCCAACAGAGTAAATGGTAGCTGTTTTTAATTCTATTTATTGTCTTTCCAGATAAGATCAAGGTGCTGATACAGTGTTAATGTGGAATGTCTCACATTATACATGTAATAGTCTAAAATTGAACATGAGAGGGGCCAGATGTAGCTCAGTAGCAAAGCGCCTGCTTTGCAGGTGTGGCGCTCTGGGTTCGATTCCCAGTTCCAAAAAAGACCAAAAAAAAAAAAAAAAAAAAGAACCCCTTTAAAATTGAACGTCAGTATCTAGGTGAACATGAGTATGTAGGAAAAATTATTATTAAAAAAGACATGTGGGGAGCAGGGACAGTACCGCAAGATAGAAGAGGGGAGGCAAGTGTTGCGGAGTGGGTCAGAGCGGGTGTTTTTTGTTTTTGTTTTTGTTTTTCATTTAGTTGAGAAGCATACACACCCCTATCCATTTGGTTCAAATGGAGCTCCCACTTTCTGTGGCCCAAGGGAGGTACGTGGGACACTTTAGGGGAAGGAAGCTTGTTTTCATTCTTACCAATTCAAAAAGTAACCCTTAGGGATCTCCAGAGATCTGGAAGCCTCTGTTAGAAAAAAACAAAAAGGAATGCACACAGAGGTAACTTTACAGCTCAGCACCTATCAGATTCTGTGAAGCATTTAGACAGTTTTCCTCTTCCTGTCGATATGTCAATCTGATTTTCTATATTGATTTTAGACAGGGTCCACTGTAAGGTAACCTGTTGGAAACAGGAGGAGATTACGTAGCCCATCTCCACCTAGCCTTTTGCTCTCTATTTTTTTATGCCTGAAGACAAGAGAACATCTTATTCATTGTCTTTGTATATTTCTCTTGGTACTACTATTGTCACTCTTGTTTTTAGTGAAGGAAATTGACTTATTTGAAACGTTTGTCTTAATCCTCTATGGAAATATCAGTTTACAGGAGGTTAAGGCAGCTCATGGGCTCCCCTCACAGTCTCTGCTGCAATTGTTACAAAGGAAACCCCAGGGAACCCCCGTGCCTGCAAGAGGAGAGCAGGGCCGCGCAGAAGACAGCGCCGCAGATGCTCTATCAGGTGCTGTCTGGAGAGCAGAAATAATGGTCTGCAGGCAGAAATGCTGATGTCTCCACTTTCCCAACTCAGCACATCTTCTTTATCTCTGGTAGATGTTGGTGCCGCAGAGGCGGTCCTGAGAAGCCTTAAATGCATGTGTGATTGCTTTTACTTGTGGTTTTGAAAGCTTGGCGTTGGGCATTTCCTTGAGTTGAAGTTGTCTCTCCCTCAGGGTGGAGAGCATCCACTGTCAGTGCCATTTCCTTTGCTCTGATGTTCTTTGACCGTTTACATCAAAGGATTTAGGAAGTAAGAGACGTAAAAACAGATAAATGAAACTGTGAACAAGCTAATGTTAAGCGTTGCTGTCCTGGTCACATAGTGAAAAGGCTTACCTATAACAGTGGATGTGCAGCAGCTATTTGATGAAAACTTTAGGATTTTTTCTGGAAACTTTCGTGTATGTGTGCTGTTTTCTTTTGTATGACACTATGCCATAGTGGGACCTGAAATGCATCTTCCTCCTATTTTCTACAGGGACTGGCATGAAGCACTCCCATTGGTGCTTGCTGGCCCACTGACATGACTAGTTTGGAAAGCCCCAGAAGTCTTTAAAAAATTATTTGCTATTTTTGCCCATGCAGTTTCATTAAATGCAAAATTAGTAGCTTTGTATTGTGGAGAGGCAGTCTTCACTGATGGATAAGAACTCAGACTCTAGGGTGGCATGTTACTTCCTTTCTATAAGCTTTCTTATAAAATAGGAGGAATTGTTGAATTTACTATGTTGTTTCAAAATTAATAAGCTTTTATTTAGGATGTCAAATGTGTGGGATAGTATCTGACCTATAATTCCATATTTAATAAATATTATCTGCTGTATTGTTGGAATCAAGAGCAAGAGCTAATCGTTTTCGTGTGTATGTGTGTGTGTGTGTGTGTGTGTGTGTGTGTGTGTGTGGTGCAGTGCTGAGAATTGAGTCCAGGGGCATTCTACCTCTGAGCTACACTCTCGGCTGTTTTTATTTTTTATTTTGATACTGGGTCTCGAAAAGTTGTAGAGGTTGGCCTCGAACCTCATTTTCCCAAGTACTAGGATTACAGGCATGTGTTACCACTCCTGGCTAAGAACTAGTCTTAAAAAACACCCTTTACATCTTTGTTGTCTTCTTTTGATAGAAGTGTATTCATTCTATTTTTGAGAATTTTTAGTTATCTCTCCAGCTCACGGTACTTACTGTCTCAGACAGTATAGCATTACCATATGAAATTATAATTTTTTCCTTTTTTTTTATGGTACTGGGGTGGAACCCAGGGGCATTCTACCTCTGAGTTACACACTCCCAGCCCTAGTTTTTAGTCCTTCTATTTATTTGTTGTTGTTTTTCGGGTCTAGGGATGGAACCCAGGAGCATTTTACCTCCGAGCTACAGCCCCTGCCCTATTTTTTATTCTTTATTTTGAAATTGGGTGTCACTGAGTTGCAGATGGCCTCATTAAGTAGCTGAGGCTGTCCACGAACCACGATCCTCCGGTCTCAGCCTCCCGAATGCTGGGATTACAAGCATGCGCCACCATGCCTGGCCAAATTGTAATTTTTTTTTGGGGGGGGGTCTGGGGATGGAACCCAGAGGCATTTGACCTCTGAGCTACAGCCCCTGCCCTATTTTTTATTCTTTATTTTGAAACCGGGTCTCACTGAGTTGCAAAGGGCCTCACTAAGTAGCTGAAGCTGTCCACGAACTGCAATCCTCCTGTCTCAGCCTCCCGAATGCTGGGATTACAACTTGCGCCACCACGCCCGGCTCCAAATTGTAATTTTTATAGGTTATAAATGATCAAATACTAGCAGTTTTCGTGTGATTCAGCTGAAGAACATAGTAATTCTATGTGTACTGTATGCCAGAGTATCCACTCTGCTATTTCATTTATTCTTCCCGGCTCTTTTGTAAAGTATTTATTATCCCCATTTTGGGGTTGGAAAACTGAAACTTAGAAAGTTGAACAGACTCGAGGTTACACAACTATTAAGTGGTGAAGGCAGAATTTAGACCCAGGTCTGTTGAACGCAGAGCCTGTTCTCTTCGATTTTCACCATGTGAAGACTCTCAGAAACACTCTTCCTCCACTCCACACAGTTAGAGAAACTCTGCTGTTTCTTCTCATTGGCAGATGATTTGGGCTTTCTTCAATACTGCAAACACAGGCTCTGTTCTGTGCTCACGAGCCTCTTGTGCTTTCTTCTCTCCATGCACTGAATGCCGCCTCTTCCTTGCCGTCTCCTCCGGGAAGTGAAGGCGAGGTGCCTGGGCTCAGCCTTCGGCCCAGTTCTCACCCATTCCAGCACTGTCCAGCCTCTCCAGCCTCTCCAGCCTCTACTGTGCAGGGGATGTGCAAGGACAGTGTCTTAGTTTCCCTTCAAGATGCAAGTAGAGCCCAGGCTCCTTTACAGGGGAGGCCACTAAGGCCAGATTGACCACGTGGCGTGTCCAAGACCCTTCAGAGCCTATTTTGCTTCAGTGTCTAGGTTTTTTCTGCCATACTGTTTCTTTCTCTCATTCTTAGAAATGTTCTTAAAGATGAGAAAAGAGAACAGCCCTTTCTACAGAATAATCTGTAGTGTATTTTGGTGTGTGATACCTACTAAGTTTTCTATTTCCCTTCCTTCTCCCTTTCCCTTTCCCTTTTTCCTTCTCTCCTGCTCCCTCCTTTTCTTTCTCCTTTCTCCAAATCTCCCTAATGAAATTTAAGAGATTGGGGCAGTTAATGTATTTCCTGAAATTGGGAAATTGGGTTTTTGAGATACTCCTATTTGATTTTTTTTTCCTGGCACTAAAAATTATTTCTCAGTCACTGTAATTTGCTTTCAGAAAAATTATCATCTTTTAAAATGTGCCACTAAAACAAGTTAGGTTGAATTCCTATCAATTTCAAAAAGTTGTGACCTTCTTAGTCTTTGAGTGGAGTTTTTTAACTAATAGGATATGGAAATAATTGCTTAATATTTGAATTCAAGATAACGATATAGCATATTCTGAGTTCTAAAAAAAGCCTGTTTGGCCTGGCACTTCTTATTCCTAAGGCAGCCACTCCCTTGCCCGAGCCATGAACCCTGTTGGTGAAAGCTCTTCTGTTTTGCAGCTGGAGGTTGCACCTCATTCCTTTGTTGTTCTATTGTTTCCTTTAGGGTGAGGGAGAATAATTAAGGGGAACATCTTTTCGGAGCAGCTGGAGCCAAATTCCAGCTGACTGCAGCACCTGCAAAGATGGCTCCTCTGCCTCTGGGTGGCAGGGTGGGATGCCAGCCGTGGAGCCCACAACAACAGGCTCCAAGGTGCGGAGATGTGGCCACGCCACACCGCTCCTGCCCTTCTGTGAGCTTCAGATGGCAGCAGTACCAGAGAATGCAAAGTGTCTGTTTTAGACTAATTAGAGGGATGATTTGTGAAATGGTGGCTATTTATTTAATTAATCACCAGCACAAAGCCATAAAACTCATATTTTAAAAATCCCTGTTAGTTTGCCATGTGGTTAATAGATTGGGGCACATTAAAAAGTGACACTGTGATGTATTAAAAATGTTCCACCTAAGGCTTCTTCAGGAGGAGCGGAAGCTGTCTGCTTCCGACGCTGAAGTGTAACCTGCCAGGATCTGACCTGTCTGAGGTTTTAATATTTGTAAAGACATTTATCTTTTGAATAGCATCTTCATTAGGATATCCTCTTGGAAGATTTCAAAATAAATAATTTTGCAGAATAATTAAAATATTATGATTGAGTTAATTTTATTACGCTTTTTCTTAACGATGAGGAACTGCAATTTCCCATTAAATTATACTGTGTTTACCAAGCATAGCAGTATCTCTTGTAACATAGGTTATTCTCTTCTGTTTGTGGGTAAGGGAGTCGTTTAATTAACTAAATAATAAATGCAATCGCGTTTTTGTTGCAGCTGTCAGAATTGCATTTTGTTCTGCTCTGGTATTATTTTTCTATTGAGTAGGAACAGGGATAATTGCTATACTTTCTCAGTCTCATCTCAGGTGAATTGTCATTTTTGGATAGCAGGAATAAAAATTGAATTGACTTGTTCAACAGATGACACTGGCATTAAAAATGAGAAGAAATGGCTTGGATTGTAAAATGATTTTTTTAACATACACAAAATTCTTGCTGATTTTTGGTATGCACAAGCAAGTGAGTGCACAGTTCATCTTACACATTAAATCACACGTGAGGCAGAATTTGGTATGCCTATGTTGTGATTTATTCTTTATTAACAAAAAATTACCAAGATGGCCAGTGTTCCTGCTAAATAAGCAGGCTTAACTATATCATTTTTCGGGAAATGTTAAGACCATGTATGAAAAGGTGTTGCTCAGGTGGATGCTTGTAAGGAAATTGTCCAGCTCTCAGGCTTGTGTTTCTCTGCTGTGTTGCATAATTACCTGCTCTGTGAGAAGGGGAGCTGGAATAAAACATGAGTATGTTAATGCAGCCTGGAGCTGATGTGGTGGTGATGATTACAATGCAGATAAAGCATTTCTTATAACTGCCGTTGCCTACTGGAGCCTTTGAAACATCTGGACCTTTAATTGAAAAATAGTGTGGTGCTGTGCGAGGCAGACATGCTAAGTGAAGTCACTAATTTAGGATACAAAAATATAATTGATAAAGTGTTTTATTTACATTGTATTTAAGTATTCATACTTTGTTATGCTTTGTATAACAGGGAATTACTGGGTTAAATTTTCATGAACATAGACAGTCTAAATGAGATAAATTAAGTGCAAATGTTAATGGAATTTTACACTGAAACCAGAAAACAGTTTGCTCCAGGAGGGTGTGCACTTTTGTATCTATTGGGGCCTTTTAGTGAAGCAAATAGGTAAAGCAAATAGGTTAGCTATTATTCCTTGGTTTTGTTTTAGAATAACTATCACTTGGTAACATTGTGACATTTCTTTCTTGTTATTGCAATCGTATCTTGTTATTTAGTTAAAAAAAATAAAATGTTTCCTGGCATAATAGTAAATGGCTTTAATGGCAACATTATTGCCCAATAAACCAAAGCCTCCCGCACCTCTGGGGCAGGTTATCAGAGCCTGCCCAGGAGAGCAGAAGAGCTGGTGAAGGGCGTGCAATTAACCTTTGTCCTGCCTGCGCAGCAGGGGAACTGACCTAGCAGCCTTCCGAGGAAATCCAATTTAATTTAAAATGAATTTGAAAAGACAAATTAGCCATATCTATTTTAATAAGATAAAATCCCGACTCTCCCTGTGTCTGGTTTAGTTAGGACCTCAGAGGAGATCAGACCGACTGAGACTCAGGAGGAACTCGAGGCAGATAATGCCAGGGGCTGAAGAGACACTCAGGAGACCCCAGGGCCTGAGCGACTCGTCCATTTCTGTAGGAGAGCAAGTCTCCTGCTGCCTGTGTCTGCCGAGAATTGCAACCTGAGATGGACCTTTGTCTCATCAGACCCTTTGCTCATGTTGGAGCTTGATGCCATGTTGATGTCACACATTGCTTGCCCATCTCTCTAAGGACCAAGTTGTTATTTTCCTCCTTTGTCATTATCAAAGCACATTTGGGTTCTGCCACCTGGGTAATCACATTTAGTAACAGATACACCTTACAATTATCAAGAAGTCTCAAAACCCAATAGTAAGGATGGTCTGCAGGCTGTGAATTGGTACTTGGCTACTGCTTTTGAAGCCTGATTCAGAGGATTCTGCCCATGATTTAAGGGCCCCCTGTTCCTTTTTTTTCTTCCCAGTACTGGGAGTGGAACCCAGGGGTATTCTACCTCTGAGCTATACCCCCAGTCCTATTTTTTATTCTTTATTTTTTTGAAACAGGGTCTCACTAAGTTGCAAAGGGCCTCACTAAGTAGCTGAGGCTGGCTTTGAACCACAAGCCTCCTGTCTCAGCCTCCTAAATGCTAGGATTACAAGCGTGTGCCATCACACCCGGCTCCTTTTTTTTTAACCACTGAAACTCAGTGAAGATTTATTGAGTCCCTCCTTATGTTCAACAACAAGGAAATCTGAAGCAGTTTTTCCTCTCTGCCTGTGCTACAGAGGTAGCTACTCCTGGAAGGTGGCCCTATTTCTGCTCTAATAGCAGAACTGCAGGTGCACTGTGACAGGTGAGGCTGAGAGGAACAGCTCAGACCTTCTCTGTGTGTCTCAGCCAGAGGATGCTCTGTACCAACCAGGACACCCATTTCCCAAGTTGCTGCAGCGTGAACCAGTAAGCTTTGCAAGCTTTCTTAGATACTCAGGCTTATTCAGGAGTTCTTCAGGGCTGAGAATCCCTAGCGGGTCGAGATTCACCCATGGAATAGGGACTTGATGGTGAACAGACCTGGGTTCGAATCCTGATGCTCCTCCCCTCGTCCCAGCAGCGGGATTTGGAGCAGGCTACATAATGAACTGCTCATAGCTCTAAGAGTGAGTGGATGATCCTCATATGTCTTTGGGGCATATTAAATGAGATAATGCATCCAAAGTGCTTGGACCCAGGTAGGTGCCCAGTGAGCGGCAGCCAGCAGCTGTGGCCTGCTGGTGGCAGAACAAGCAGAGCTGGAAGCACAAAGGGTGGGCACAGAGCAGTGTCCTCGGCCTGCTCTCCCCACCCACCAAGACTGTCTGCTCTGTGGCTGGCTCATTCTGTTTTGTATTGCTGTGTTGATTATCTAATTGAGGAGTGTGACAGGCAGAGAGCACTTTATTTTTTAAAGTACTCAGTACTGACAGTTTTTTATCATCCCATGGGTCCTCCTGTCCCCTTGGTTTTAAAAATAAAGTTTTCTACCACTTGTTCCTTTCTCCTTGATTCTATCAGGGAGGCATGTGGCATGAAGTCCTGATAGACTTTTTGGACCACTGCTTCTCAGTCGTAAATTTTGCATGTAGTTGCAAGCAATTTTTCCAACAGGAGGTATTGTTCTAGATAAATAATAAATCAGCTCCTCTTTTACTTGCTGCTGTTTATATTTCAACATGCATTTTGCAAACTGTGTTAAACAAAAACTTTCTCAGTTGGCCTTTTGCATTTGCGTTGTTTTCATAATGTGAAAAAGCATAATATATCTTCTGCTGTGGGTGTGCATCTTTCTCTGCCACCAGAGTTGTAGGTTCTTTGTGTGGCCTTTTCTAGTACAGAGTAACACCTGTCCCAGCTATTTCACATGTGCATTTTGAGGATGAAAGTGAATGCTGTAATTAGAGAAATGTAAAGCTATTTATTTCCATTTTGTCCAATGTTTTTACATTGTTTGCTAGGAGGTGCATCAGGGACTTGAATTAATTATAATTACTGAAAAGACATACACTGATTGAACAAATAAAGTAGTAAGCCCATTTATGCCAAGGCCATCTAATTAAATTCTAACTTTGGATAAGCTGGATGTACATGAAAGATTAATTTTAAGAGGTTTTTATGACTTAATGAATAATGATTCAGTGAAAGTTTTTAAATTATGTCATTAAGGAACATTGAGTCTTAAAGTGATAAAACTGTCTTGATCCTACAACTATTTAGAAATTTGTGGGTTTTAAAAAACTATTTAAATTTAGGAAACTATAATTTTTTAGTTGACCATTGACACTTAAGAATTTTGTAATGTTCAGTCAACTGAAACTCTACAAGAAATAAATATATGCACTTGAATTATGCTTTAATATTTTTATAATTCACATTCTCAGAATACTTCACTATCTATGGTTAAATTGTCCTTGGGTAGTTGGAGGCCTGAACCAAAATTTCCATATAATTTAAGAGGATGATAATGGCTGTACTGTAACCTTTTCTAGGTATACATCATTTAGTAATGGAGCCAAATACACATTCTCCATTGAGTTTTAATTTTAAAAATTGATATTAAATCTTAAAAAGACTCATTATATTACAATAATTGATGGAGTTTAAAACATGTAACTCTTTTTTATGGTTTTTAAAAACCCTATTTTTACTTTTAAAGCATATTGATTTTATTATATAAATGATTTAATAATGAAGAGGCTCCTAAACTTATGCTAGGTGATGGGGCTTAGTTCATGCAAATTACCTTTCACTGATATTATCATCATTATGGAAGCCATTGTTTGTATAATTAAATGCAAAGTGTTATGTAGCATTAATGATCTGAAGAATCCCACAATGGCTATGAAAATTTAAAACGGACACTTTACATGCTATAAAGATGGCTGTAAGATGGCTGGATTGTACCTGTGTGAAACACATTTTGGTACTTGCTATAACCCTCCTCTGGCCTGATGAAGAGAGAATGGTGCAGCTCACCTCTTCTTTCAAAATGACAGGGAGAGAGAGAAAGGCTTTTCCCTTTGCCTTTAATTTTGTGTTTGGGGACATTTTGTCCAAAAATCTGCTCGGTCTGAGCACTGGCTTAATAGGAAGAGCCGGGTGTGGTGGCACACGCTTGTCATTCCCAGGACTGAGGACACTGAGACAGGAGGATTACACAGGTTCGAAGGCAGCCTCAGCTATTTAGGCTCTCATCAACTTAGTGAGACCCTGTTTTTAAATAAAGTATAAAATAGGTCTGGGAGTATAGCCCAGAGGTAAGAAAGCCCCTGAGTTCCACCCTCAGTAACACACACACACACACACACACACACACACACACACACACACACTAAAAAAAAAATAGGACAGTGTGTGTAGCTTGGAGGTTAAATGCCCTTGGGTTCCATCCCCAGACCTGGGGGAAAAAAAAAAAAAAAGCAATAATAAGGTTGTAGTTCACAAAGCTTTGGGGGTTGGGGTTGGGCATTGAAGCCATGGCCCTATGCATAGTAAGCATATGCTGTACCACTGAGCTACACCTCCAGCCCCACAAAGCATTTGAATATACTTTAGTTTTGCCTTATACTCCCTGCTATAGTTTTGAAGTATATGGTCTTATCTCTGTTTTTTATAGGAGGAGATTGACTTTCAGAGAGCTTATGTGTCTGCCTATGGTTGCACAGCTCATACCTGACAGGGCCAGGGTCCAGACCAGTTCTGCTGACCGCAGAGTGTGGACATGCACCATTACTTGGTGTCGTATAACCCCTGATGGTAAAACTGATGGCATCAGAACTGTGTCCTGAATGTAACACTGAGAAAATGATAGTTGTTACTAATATGGGTAGGTTTACGTATATTTTTTCTTCACATTTCCCCTGATGATTTGTGAAATATCTTACCTAGAGTTGAACATGCATGACTTGATTTTTTCAGCTGATATCTTGAAACAAAAGAAGTATTTGAGTCTATCACTCAGACTGAGTTTGATAACTCGGATTGTTTAAACCATTTGTGCTGAGCATTTTTATTTTATTTTGATATCAGAGCATCAAAATAGGAAGGGTTATTGTAAATAGAGAAAACCTTTCCTGAGAGCAACAACCTCCTTTCCTATCTTGGATCCCAGGGCCATAGATTGACATTTGCCATAGATACTATAGAAAGAAAAGTTATAAAAATTATTAGCCTAGGAAAAGTTAATGAAAGTGATATTTTTTTGTGCTGTGTTGCACTCTTGCAAAGATTATAGTCTGGCTCACTCCAAGGTGCTTAGTAACTGAGTTTTTATTTTATTTTATTGAGGCCCTAGGTAATGAAGGGGTGTCTTTGGAAGTGGAGTTGGACTTTTTCAGATATTTTGAGGGCTGAAACTGAGATCAGTGGCAAAATCTGCAGGAAGATTGCACCTCAATAGGAAGAAGCATATTTTAGCTGTCAAACTGTTTGCCCAAATACAAAGGTGCAGAATTTATGGTGGTGGGGCGCTCAACAGTGGATTTGTCAGGAAAGGTTGTAAGGCAACTTGCTAAAAATGTTTTAAGTGAGATGACCTTTAAGATTCCTTACGGTTTCAAGCCAGGTGTGATGGCTGGCTTGAAACCTGTTATCCTAGTACTTGGGAGGCTGAGACAGGAGGATTGCAGGTTCAAAGCCAGCCTCAACAAAAATTAGCAAGGCCCTCAGCAGTTTAGCAAGACCCTGTTTCCAGATGAAAAATAGGGTTTGGGGTGTAATGCCCCTGGGTCCAATCCCTAGAAAAAAACATACACCCACCTACACAATCCTTAATTTTTTTTTAAGTCTTTGATTATAAAAGTAGGGAGGGAAAACTATAGGAAAAAAAAGAAAAGAAAACATAATAGACAACCACTCAACATATCCCAGGGACCAAGCACAGGGATAAATGCTGCACAGGTATAGTCTCATTGAATCTCCCCTTCAGCTCCTGGAGGAAGTATTGTTACTATCCACATTTTGTAGGTAAGGAAATAGTGACTCTGAAAGGTTGACTGAGTTGCCCAAGGTCATGCATTGAGTGGTTCTTGAGCTCACATCTGTCTGACTCTGCAACTTGCTCTTAGCCACCATACTGTATGCCTCTCTAGCTTCCATTATAATGGCAAGAATCCTGGAGGTACCCAGATCCGAACTTGACTTTGTTAAAAAAAGAGTGACAGTTGATGTTCTTGATAATAAAAGCTTAATGGAACCAAGGTTGGTGATTCAGACGAAATTAATGAGATTTTGTCAATTTTATTTTTTTTAACTAAGAAATATGTATTTTATTTTTTTTAATTTTTTTATTGGTGCACTGTATTCATACATCATAATGGGATAAAAATAATACTTTTGTAGACATACATGCACACATCGCCCAGTTAGCCCCTACCCAATCCCCACCCCGTTCCCTCCCCGTCCCTCCTTCCCATGCTTGGCTTAGTGGTTGACATCTAGTATTATAGCAATTTATCCAATATTAACAATGATAATCTCACATAACAGTTTCATTTGTCTGATACCAAGCTTTTGATAACTTAAAGAATAACATTTCAACATTTCTTTTTGTTTTCTTTCTTACCAGAGAATATTTCTTTCTTTTTCTTTTTTAAGGTGAAATTATCATATATTTATTTATTTACTTTTCACAAAAAATCTATCCTGATATGGAATATGGACTCTAGATACCCAAAACAATCTTGAAAAAGAACAAAGCTAGAAGATGTATATTTTCTGATTTCAGACCATATAAAGCTACAATAATTGAAACAATGTAGTACTGTTATAAAGGCAGATATATATACCAATGGAGTTAAATAAAAGCCTAGAGATACATTCTTCCATATATTGTCAAGTTATTTTTGAAAAGGTTTCCATGAACATTTGGTGGAGGAAATGATTATCTTTTAACTAAATATTTTTGAAAAATAATAATTACATGAAAAAGAATAAAATTGGACCCTTACCTAACACCATATACAAATATTAAATCAAAATAGATAAAAGACCTAAATATAAATCTTAAGACTATAAACTTTTAGAAGAAAATCTGGGTCATAAAACCTCACAACTTTGAAATTGGCAGTGATTTCTTGGATATGATTTCAATGGCACAGGTAACAGAAGGGTAAACAAACTCCCTAAAAAATAAAAACATATTGTATATCCAAAGACAATGTAAACAGAGTTAAAAGTTACTGATAGAATGGGATAAAATATTTCCAAATGCTATATCTGAAGGTATATTAATATTCCAACTAGATATCCTAAGAATTAGCAACAATAAAAACAATTTAGAGATAGGTAAAAGACTAACATAAATAATGAATCTCCACAGATAACCAATCTTAGTTGACTATTGGATGGAAAATCTTGTTTCTCTGGTTCTGGTGTGTGTTACCTATTTCTTCTTTGTAATTAATCTCTTTGAGTATTTTCTCTAGCGCTGGTTTTGAAAACATAAATTCCTTCAGTTTCTGTTTGTCGTGGAAGTTTCTTATTTCCCCATCTAATTTGATAGAAAGTTTTGCTGGGTAGGAGATTTTTGGCTGGAAGTTGTTTTCTTTCAGAGTTTGGAATATATTACTCCAAGCCCTTCTGGCTCTCATGACTTGGTTTGGGAAGTCTGGAGTGATTCTAATTGGTTTGCCTCTGAATGTCACTTGGCCCTTTGTTTTTGTTGCCTTTAAGATTCTCTGCTTGGCTTCCACATTGGTCATTTTGACAATTATGTGGCGTGGGGATCCTCTTCTCTGATCCTGTCTAAAGGGGGTTCTATAAGTTTCCTGGACCTGTGTATCAACCTCTTGCTCTACGTTTGGAAAAATTTGTGCTATTACTTCCTTGAAGAGATTGTTGATCCCTTTGGTTTGACCTTCTTTTCCCTCCTCTATTCCAATTATTCTTAGGTTAGCTCTCTTAAAATGGGCCCATATTTCTTCAATGTCAGATTCCTGCTGTCGGATTTTTTTTCTAAATTAGAAACTATGCGTTCATTTTTTGAGTGATCATCTTCTAAGAGCGAGATTCTATTCTCCATGTGGTCTAGTCGGTTGTTTGTACTTTGAATTGAGGCCTTTACTTCATTAATTGCATCCTTTATCTCTTTTTGGCTCTCTCTGAATTCTTTTCGAAACACCTCTATTATTTCTACAGTTATTTTCCTGATTTGATCTTCTAGAAATCTCTGAATTTCTGTTTTATCGGGTTCTGATGTTGTGGGGTTGTGGGCATTCATTGCTTCATTGTTATTCCTCTTTCCCATGATTTCGGAAGTTTGTGCCTTCTCTGGGTTCTTCCCTTGGGTTACTACGACTTTTCTTAAGGTGCTGTGGATCTCGAGTCTGTGGTATCTCGGTCCCCACTACTTCTTTACTGGATTGTATCGCAGAGTCTCAGACCCAGGGAGTGAATCAAGGCTGCTTTAGACCATTGGGGGGGTGCCAGGTTGGGTGTTCTCCTATGGTGTGATATCTCTGCCACCGCCACTCCCCCACTGGGTCAAGTCCCTGGGAGTACAGTACTGGGATTTCTCCTCCAGGGCCCGCAATTTGACTCCCTGTTGTTGAGTGTGCAGATGGAGCTGTAGTGGACTCGGTGAATTCACTGCTGCTGCCGCCAGTGGCAATATGGCGCAGCTGCCATGCCCTCTTCCGTGAGGCTGAGTATTTCTTCTCTGATTTTGAGCTCCGCTCTGAGTCCCTGCAGGGTGTGCTGAGCCCAGCCCCTGGGAACTTTAGATGCTCCCTGTGCCGAGAAATCTGCCAAATTCCTCCCAGCTGATCCGCAGCAGCTCACCTCAGCTCGCTGTCCGCCACTCTCTGGAGCCTGGTGGGCTGTTGAGTGCGTTGGTTTGGAGCTGTCCGGTGAGTTCGCCGCTGCCGCCGGCAGTAAGGCACTGCTGCTGCGTTCGGCCGTAAGGCCGGCGTATCTCTTCTGTGGCTCTGAGCTCCGTTCTGAGTCCCCCTCCTCTCTGGGGCCTGGTGCTGCAGGGAAGATGGTGCCCGCCGCTTTGTGCCGCGGCTCTGGCCACAGCACTGCAGTGTGGTTTCTTTCTGTGTCTCGTTTTACCAGCCCTCTTTTTCTCTGTCCCTTGTAATTACATTTTTTGTTTCTCTGCTGATGGTGTTTTCTGGCTATGAAAGGCGCTTATTTTGTGGTAATAGAGATAGGTTGTTAGCGGTGCTTGTAAGCCCCGCTTTCCTCCGTCGCCATCTTCCCGGAAGTCCTCAATTTTATTTTAAACTTAACTTGTCAGAAAATAGTGTCCAGTGACAAACTATAGAAATGTTTTTGACAAATTAACTTGACTACAGGTGCCAGATCAGGGAAATGTTAATTTAATAGCCTTTAAGTATTCCAGATTTATTGAGGGTTAAGATAGCACTACAAAGCCAAGTCTACAGCTCTGAATGGATTTGTCATAGAATTTTATATGAAATCTATTCATATTCATTGCTAGCATTTTCAATGTAAAAAAAAAAAAGTGAGTTCTTTTTCTAAGCCCATAAATTCAGGGGACTTGAAAGTTTCTTCCTCCCCATGTAAACTTTATTTACTTACTTACTTAATTCTTATTTATTTATTCATTTATTTATGGTGCTAGCATTGAACCCAGGGGGCATTCTATCTCCAAGCTGCATCTTTAGCTTTTTTTTTTTTTTTTTTACTTTTTTATTGTTTATTTTGAAACAGGGTCTCACTAGGTTGCTGAGAATCTCACTATGCTGTTGAACCTGAGATCCTTGAATCTAAGATCCTCCAGTCTCAGCCCCCCAAGTACTGGCCCTCTTTACTTTTCATTTCCAGTAAACCTGGCTTAGTTCAGATTTTGTTTTAAACGTTACTTCTGATCAAATGATGTTCATTACATCATCACAGAAGTGATCATTCGAGACTCCTATACCAGGTCCGTGCACTGTATAATTTACTGCCAGGCTGTTGGTAGAATGCAGCAGGCATCAGTCCTTTTGAGGAAAGTACTTGCGGAATGAGACTGCAGCCATTCCCTTAAGAGAGTTTTACCTTTTGAAAGCTAAATAACCCTTCTATCAATTTTGATTATTTCATTCTCTGGATACACTGACATATTTATTTCTACATTAAAGTTACATATAATGACCTGTCTTTGAAGTTCAGACTAATGGAATAATGTTGTCTGCTTCTTGTTTCTTCAGTTGCAGAAGCCAAGCTGCCTTTCTTTTCTCTTTATTTCCCTTAGTAGAGAAATTGAACACTTAGCAACAGTTTTAAGATCTTGTACTCAGTTTATTATTGGTAAACCTTGTTGTTAAGTGGCACTGCTAACTAAACTATATGTTCATAAAACTTAATTTAGCTAACTCACTTTTAGGGACTCTTTTTTTTAGTTGATTGGTTGGGGTGTGGTGTTTGTGTGTGCCACATGCATGTGCGTGTATGCTGCTGGGGATGAAAATCAATCCTTGCACATTCTAGGCAAGTACTCCATATGGATAGTTCTTAATTTAGTACTATTTCAAACTGTTGGAAGCCTTCTTAGTCCTCAGCTTTAAGGTCACCTCAGTCTGGCTTGGGAGAGGCACAAACTGCCTAAGGGATTTGTTTGCACACAGACAAATTCCCAAGAACCAAATGAGACTGATCAGCTGGGACCCTGAAATAAGCAGAGACCCTGAAAACTTTCTTGTTTTATCCTTTTCTTTCCTGATTCATCTGTGACTACCTTGATGTTTTTTCCTGATTCATCACATGACTGCATTACTGTTTCCTGTGATTAATCATTTTTTATAATCTTTTGATTAATACTTTCATAAGATACTGGTGGAAGAAAGACAATAAGAAAGACACTGGTGGAAGGAAAGCTGGGAGAGATATCATTCCTCCCAGCCACCTCAACTGCCCTGTTGCTCTAATAATAATATTCTCTAAATAGCATTCTGACTCTGCTGTCATTCATGTGAGAGACTACTAATCAATCAATCAACATCAGCATCATTGCAACAGAATACTGTCTTTTGTTCTTTCTACCTCCTCTATTTTGGAAACTATCAGGCACATAATTTTGAAATTAATTTTATGATAGTCAGCAGATATATATTAACTGATAGGATCACATAGAGAAAGTTCTAGTATACATGTAATGTTTTGATTTATCATGATGTTCACATTCTATATATTTTAATTTTATTTCTATTAATATTCTGTATATAGAAGTTATTTAATTTTTGGAGGGTACCAGAGGTGGAACACAGGGGCTTTTTTTTTTACCGCTGGGCAATACTCCTAGACCTATTTTATATTTTATTTGCAAACAGGGTCTCACTAAGTTGCTGAGGCTGACTTCGAACCTGTGTGATCCTCTTGTCTTGGCCTCCCAAGATCTGGGATTACAAGCGTGCACTACCACTCCTGGTGCTATTTAAAAATGTTATGCTTACATTTTACAAGATAATTGTTAACTAGATGACCTATGGTTCATAATACTGATATTTCATGATTGGCATAAAGGCACTTTTCAAGAATGAGCATTTCCAATATGTCAGAAATTACAAAGCATTTATACCTTTGACCCAGTAATCTAACGCTAGGATATGTGCATAGACTTTTATATAAAAGAATGTGGAATATTATTGATAATAACAAAATTTTGGAAACAATTTCCATTTCCCACAATGGGAAATAGCTTGATGGTAACTCCATATGCTATAATATAATACAGGTGTTTGGAATTTTTTATTAATGCATGCTGATCATTCCATCAACATGTAGAGGTATATAACGTATGTCAAACCCTGTGTTGGGTACTAGAGATATGTCAGAGAAGAAGATGTTCCAAAAGTAGAAGACATACAACCAGTTAGGTTACATCTGCTTTTCCAAGTGAGTAAATGGAGGATCTGAGAGGAAGGTGACTGCCCAAAGTCTTAGGTCTGGCTGCTCAGGAAGTTCCGAGCCAGGATTCAGACCTGGATCCGGCTGACCTCGGTCTATGCTCTGAACTGTTCGATGTGCTTTAGCAATGATACACTGAGGTCAGATCATGAGGCTAGGATGCTGGCACTGGGGAGCTGTGGGTACCCTTAGGTTTCTGACTGGCATGACCTGTGATTTGAGAGAAATTACATTGTTGACAATAGAAGAGAAAATATTTGTGAAGAGGAGGGATTTTAGAGTTAAAGAGATAGTGGAGAGACTGCTACAGTGGTCTCGCTGAGTGAGGATGGAGCCTGAACTGGGCAGAGACAGTGAGGATGGGAAGGAGAAAGGCTTCAGAGTGTTCAGAGGATGAGACAGAAAGAGGAGCTGAGGTTCCTAGAATGGTGACAGAGTAGACGTGAAAGCCTTAACCAAGACGAACATGGAGTGCGAGGCACACGGACAAACACAATTGGTCCTGAGAGTGTTGGGGCTGGGCTCCAGCTGCAGGTGCTGAGTCCAGTCATGGAGAGCTGTGGGATATGAACACTGGGGCCGGGGTCCGGTTGGCCTTAATGCACCCCACCTGTGCTGACCAAGTATTTTTGTTTGTTTCAAATCTGCATTGAGGGCTTTGTTTCTCTTAGGGGCTTCCCTGCTGAGCATTGTTCAAGTTTAAATATGTGGACTTAATACTTTTTTATTTTTCTTTGATAAAGCTTGCTTAACCTGCCATAGGAAGGGAATTGAGTTATGTTTTTCACCTTCTTATGTGTGACAGGCTGCCGGAATACCTGATACACAAAAACTTATTTTGCAGTTCTGAGGATCCCACTTAGGGCCCTGTGCTTGCTCTACCATCAAGCCACACCCCCGCCCACATAGTTTGTTCCTAATTATTGTTTGCTTGATGCGTTCACATAAGCTACACTTTCATCATTGAACTTGTCTCTCTCTTACCTAAAGCTCATGAGCCTTGAATGGTAATTATTCTTGGTCTTTTTATTTCCTTTTTTGTTAGTAAATATAATTTATACTATTTTGTTTCTAATTATAAAACATACTCATGGAAAATGCAGAAAAATGTAAAGCACAAAATTAAAGTCACTCATATTCCCATGTCTCAGAAGGAGTCCTGCTCATTCTTCAGTGTCCTGGTGTAGTAGGTAAATATAGCAGGCATCTCTTCCTAGGTCTAATGGTTCTGTGGGATGACATGGTAAATTTTTGTATCTAAAGAGGTCTTTGCCACCTGGGCTCTCCCAACAGCCTGTACCTTCCCTTCTTCAAGCCTTATCATACTATATTCAGTGTAAACCTTCCACAGGGTTTCGGCAAGGGTCTGGCTGTGTGGTGTTTCACAGGGCTTTGTCTTCAGAGCAGGCATGGTGTTTCAGCAGGTGTTTGTTGAGTGCACAAGAGACTGAGAAAGGTAAAGCTGAACCAGTTTCCCTATCTCTGTTGCCCCTTCCTTTGTGCTCTAATTATGCCTGCATTGCCCCAGTCCAGCATTGAGGGACACATAAATTGCCATGCAGCAAGCTGTGTGGCAGGACCTTTGCTTATTGCTACTTGCTTTTTAATAGTTAGATGTTAGGTCTTTGGAATATTGCTTGCCTTGATGTGTGATGAATACTTTTAATCCTTTGGTCACCTTATTTTTTTATAAGTTAATTATTTTCTATTATGTTGATGGATTGTTTTATGTTTTAGATGATTCCCTCTAAATATTGCAACACGGGGACTATTAGATCGAGCTAACTGCCACCACCTTGAGCTTTTTCAGAAGAGGCCCCTTATTAAAAATATATAATATCAGTGTTTGCGCAAGGCACTTTTTCCCATCATCAGTGCCTCGAGATGGAATTAGAAGATTAAAAAGATAAAGTGCTTCATTCATTTAATAAGTATCTACTATATTTATTCTGATAGTTTTCCCCACACTTACCATTTTACCATGAAATAGGGAGGATAAAGGGATCCATAGGCGTGCAATTGACGGCCTCATTTTCTAAACAGCAGCAACTGCCCTATAGTCAGTGACAGTGCACAGTTCCTGGGGGCCTTCGTCCCCTAACAGCTCTGGAGCAGTTTCTCAGATTTACTTCCTTCGGGGGAAGCTGCTCTAGGCTGGGCTTTCAGGGTGTTTGGGAGGAAGAGGGAGAGAGAGATGGTGTTCAAGCCTTGGAGACTGGGAATTGATTGTATTTAGGATTACTTTAAGAAAAAAGGCACTGGTGTTTGCAGTAGTGGCTTCAGAGCTATACTGTCATGGAGTTGTTCTGGCTCTTTCACCTTGTGTATAGAATGTTGAATAGGCAACCATAGACTTAGAAGCCATAAGAGTATTACATTCAGGGCTCTTGTGGCATCTGTTTTTTAGCTTCATGTGACCGCGTCTTGAGTAATAGAAATGGGTCCGATTTCAACACTTAGACTCTTTCTAGTATGCTCTGTGCTTCCAAAACACTTCACGATTTATGAAAGGCATTTACATTTGTCATCTCATTGGTCTCTGTGTCTCCATGTCTTGACATATTGTGATCCCTATAGCCCCTCAGATCTGGTTCTTCAGAAAGAGGAAGAATAAGCAGAAATCAAAAGGGAGAGCAGTGATGGCAGCTGATCTGGGTCTGGAAAGGAGAGTGGCATGAGGATCCTAGCCCTCCGCCAGGACGATTGCAACTGTTGGAATGCTAACCCTTTGCCTGCCGTGACAGGGTCAAAACACTTATGGTTTGGAAAAGTCTTCTTAGTTAGCAGCTGGAATTGTTATTTCCAAGCTCAAAAACATGCTTGGGTTTATGCACATGAGAGAGAAAGAGAAAGTATTATGTAGGAGAATCAGTTTTTCATTATTTGCTTTATAATGTAGATACAAGGCTTAGGGGAAAAATTTATAATGTAGACACAAGGCTTAGGGTCTAATGTTAGATACTGGTTTATAATAGAAGAGAAATTTATTGAAAAATGTTTGTGTGTGCTTATATGTGTGGTACTAGGGATTGAACCCAGGAGTACTCTACCACTGAGCTACATTCCCAGACATTGTTATTTTTTTATTTTGAAACAGGGCCTTGCTAAATTGCTGAGGCTGACCTTAAACCTGCAATAGTGTATGCTACCACACCCCACTGATTTTGTTTCCTTATCCTAGTCCTGACCTTTTCTACCTTAGAATGATAGAACTATAGAGTCTTAAAGATGAAACCAGGTCCCTCACCCAAGTCCCTCCATTTCCCACTGTTACCAGACACAGGCACATAAGGAAGGGCACGGGGGATGGAGGAAACTAACATTTATTGAGGTCCTGCCAGGTGTCCTGGTAGACATTGAATCATTTATACATTCATCCTGGAGTTCAGCAGCTCTCTGTTGGGTTGGTTGGTTCTTGCTAATGTTGAGTGTTTGAGACAGGACCCCACTGTGTTACCCTGGCTGGTCTTGAACTCCTGTGTTCAAAGATCTTCCTGCCTCAGTCTGCCAGAAAGCTAGGACTACAGGCAGGTGCCATGCCTGGCTTAACAGGTTGTTTTGAGGGTCTTGAGTGTGTCAGAAACAGTGCTAGGAATCATGTACAGGCAGTGAACAAAGCAGCTTTGCCAGTGCCCTCGTGGACATCCAGAGGCCATTGCGGAGGTGCGCAGAGGAGCATCAGTAAGCGTGTGCTCTCAGAGTGTATGCTGTGAAGAGAATGCCTAGGATGTGCGTGAGGAATAACTGGGGGGTTCTTGCTATAGCATCATCAGTGAAGGTTTCTCTGGGTCAGAGTCACATGAGCTAAACCTTGAATAACAACAATAAGTCATAATCCCTGCAAGCGTTTGTGATAGGTAGGTGTTGTCGTCATCATCATTTTACATGGAAGAAACAGAGATTCAGCAACTTGCCCAGGAGTGCACGTAGAGGGTGAGGAGTGAGGAGTCAGGCATACAAAGACCACGAAAAAGAGCCTTCTAGATACAGTGAGAACCACCTAACAAGGCTTTGAAAGTGGGGGGTGTAAGCAAGATCACACATGCACATTTACTTATTCTCATTCAGATTTCTCTTGTGTATATGTATGTCTACATGTGTCATTTGAGGCGTAAGGTTTTTAATTTTGATAAATGTAGCTGACTTCTTTTGCTGGGAGTGGTGGCATATGCCTGCAGTCCCAGTACTTGGGAGGCTATGACAGGAGGCTCACAAGTTCAAGACCAGCCAGCATGCAGTAACATAGTGAGGTCCTGTGTGATAGGTAGGTGTTGTCGTCATCATCATTTTACATAGGAAGAAACAGAGATTTAGTGAGCACTGTTTCAAAATAAAGAGGGCTGGGGATAATCCGCCCCTGATTTCAATCCCCAGAACTAAGTAATAATAATAACTGTAATTATTATTATTATTGCTTTTACTTTGGGTGTCATTTTAAAAAATTATTGCCTAACCCTAAACCATGAAGATTTACCTATGTTTTCTTTTCTTTTCTTTTCTTTTTTTTTTTTTTTTTTTTTTGGTGGTACTGGGGTTCCTGGAAGCCCTTCTACCTCCGGGCTACACTCCCAGACCTATTTTTACATTTTTATTTGGAAACAGGGTCTCCTAAGCCAGCGCGCGGGGCTGGCTTCGAACCTGCTCGATCCTCCTGTCTCTGCCTCCCAAGCGCGGGGATTACAAGCGTGCGCCACCACGCCCGGCTTGTTTTCTTCTTGGAGTTTTATGGTTTTACCTCATATTTAGGTTTTGATCCATTTGCATTACCATTTGAATATGTATATGGTAGAAGCCTCAACTCATTCTCTTGCATGTGGCTATTCAGTTGTCTCAGCATCAGTTGAAAGACTGTTTCTTTCCCTGCTGAATTGTATTTTTGAGGCAGACACACTAGAACCAGTGGAGTAGCTAGACAGTATGAGTGAGGAAGAATTAAGGTCATTGATTTGAGCAGCTATCACAGCGGTGGTGACACTTTACTGAAATGAAGGGGGAGCCCTAAGACTTGGGGCGAGAAGGAAGAAGAGGCAGTGAAACACTCTGATTAAGAGAAAGGACAAATGTTTTCTCTAATATGTCCAAGCTAGGGAGTAGTGGTAATACCAGAGGGATTCCAGATGATGGAGGGGAAATCTCAGCAAAGCTTGAACAGAAGGATAGGAGAGGAAGAAAGCTGAGGTTGTTCAATGGAGGAGCTACATAAGAATCTGTGTAATAGCATAAATACAACATGATTAACCTGGACGCTCTCTATGGGGGGAGAGGGGGAAGGGCATGAAGCACAATGTAAATGTACACCACTGTCAATATGTTACACTTATAAAAAATAAAAATTAAATTAAAAATACAAGAAATAAAGACAAAAAAAACAAACTTAAGATGTATGTGACACTTTTCTACATACTGTGTAGTAGGCATATTTGTGGATGGGAAAGAAGACTGAGTTCATGCCTTCATTGAGGGAGGGAAATAGCCAGAAGGTTGGCAAATAACGGAAACAGGAAAGAAGAGGGAGAGGAGAGGCAGTTGAAAGGTTTGGGCCCCAAAGAAATAGGGATTTTTTGCAAGAAAGGGGAAGAAATACTTTGACATTGTTAGCATGGACAAGAATACCTACTCCATCCCCTGGCCTTGAGGATCTGGGGGTTATAATAAAGAAGAAAAGAGAGCCAAGCATAGTGATCTACTCTATAATCACAGCGACTTGGGAGACTGAAGCCAGAGGACCACAGGTTTGAGGGAAGCCTGCCCTCTGAAGAGGACAGCAGACAAAACAGGATGGTCAATAAATAGCAGGTTCTGATTAAGGCTCAGAAGTAGAGAGGATGAATTTTTTTTTTTAAAGAAGCTGTGGAGTTTGGGATATTTGCTCCAGAAGACAGAGTGAAGGTTCAGGAGGGAGGAGGGCTGGAGTATGGGAGGGACTGGGGGTGTGTGGAGCAGAGTGGGGCCAGGCAGTGGAAGACCAAGGACCCTGGAAGTTGTGTGGCCCTGGGGTAAACGTACATACAGCACTGTGGCATTGACTCCAGTAGTATCTGAGAGTTAAGCACTTGGTTCCAGCATTAATTCTTCCCCAGAGACCATGGCAACTTGCCAGACAGCTTACCCTAAGGTCTTAAGGATTGATGCGGCCATTTGAGGGAGGGCAGCCAGCGACATGGTTGGATGGTGACTTCTTCAAGTCATATGGAGTTAGTAGCAGAGCTAGACTCCTAACACCTAACACTGATTCCGCTCACACTCTTACTGTTCCTCTTAGTTGTGGTGCTCGTTACCTTCCAGCTGGCAGAGCTGGGTCTATTACACTGTTAGAATATGGAATTAAGCTGGGCTCTGTGGCACATGCTAGGAATCCCAGTACTTGGGAGACTGAGACAGGAGGATCCCAGGTTTAAGGCCAGTTTCAACAACTAAGTGAGGTCCTCAGCAACCTACTGAGACCCTGCTCCAAAATAAAAAATAGAATGGGATGGGTATAGCTCAGAGATAGAATGCCCCTGGATTCAGTCTTCAGCAAAAGCATCAAACAAAATGAAAATTAAAGGACCAAGGGGGAAAAAAAGCCCACCCTTTGAAACCAGACAGCACTTCCACTTTGGGACTCCTGCAGACTCAGAGCAAACTTGTGCAGGAAGGGTTGGGACTGCCATGCCGCACCCAGGCTGGTAGAGCAGTGGTTGCGGCCTCATGACTGGCTGTGTGCTCTCCGCTCATGCCTGTGTTCTGTCCACAGGGTCACGTAGGTACAACTGCAACCAAGAAGATCGACGTCTACCTCCCACTGCACTCAAGCCAGGACAGACTGCTGCCCATGACCGTGGTGACAATGGCCAGCGCCAGGGTGCAGGACCTCATTGGGCTCATCTGTTGGCAGTACACAAGCGAAGGACGGGAGCCGAAGCTCAAGTAATCCTTTCTAGTTTGGGCTGATCTAGTTTCTGGCTGTCTTCTGGTTGCCAAAGCTGCATCCTTGGCAGAGTTCATCTTTCTGGGCCTTGCCTGGAAATTGGACTTCCACACTGACCCACTCAGGGAGCCCGCAGGCCCATTTCAGAGCGTCTGCTGCACAGTATAAGTTTATTAATATAGACATGAGAACACGAATTTTAACAATTCCCAAACCCGCTTCTGCTCCCTGTGGACAGCAGCAGCGTGGCAGACCAGGGGAGGGATCACGTGTTCATGGAGCACTGCCGTGAGCTGGGACGGGGTCGGGCACCTCACACCCGGTGTCTTGTTGATAGTCCGATCCCTGTGAGGTGAGTGTTAGGCTCTCCACAGAGGGAGACTCAGGGCCAGAGAGAGGGTGCGTGCTGAGGGTTATACCAGTGAGAGACAGCAGAGTCAGAATTCGATTGCAGTTGGGTCTGATGCCAAGCTTGTTGCAGTATTTCCCTCTGCCTTCTACACAACTTTTGTCTGTATTTTAGTTTTCTTTATTATCAGCCAGTGGTTCAGTTACTCTCTCAGTCACTAGACTCTCTTCATTAAATAACTATATTAACGATGTTATGCTTGATGGGCATAGTGGTGCACACCTACAATCCTAGCCTTCTTGGTAGGCTGAGACAGGAGGTTCACAGGTTTAAGGCCAGCCTCAGCAACTTAGGGAGACCCTCGGCAACTTAGTGAAACTTTCAAAAATAAAAAATAAAATGGGGCTGAAGGTATAGCTTGGAGGTAGAATGCTCCTGGGTTCAATCCTAAGTACAAAACAACAACCAAAAAATGATGTACTTGAAACAATCTCTGTGCCTTTACAATCCAACTTGAAATTTTTGCTACATTGACTCTTCCCTACTTGAATTTTTTCCATGATGTGCATCCTCTTTCAACTCTTTCTAGAAATAGGGTTTGGAATTCAACAGCAAAATTTAGCAAATGCCATCATTTTGACAATGAGTTCTCATTGGAAACTTTCTCTTCTCCCATTCTCAGAATTATAACAGAATTCTTCAGGTATATTAAAGTTGCACATAAAATTTTTTCAAAGTCTTATTGACATTGCCCTTCATTTTGCTGGAATAAAGTTGTGGGCATCTGCTTGGGAGACTGAGACAGGAAAATTACAGGTTCGCCACCAGGCTCAGCAGTTTAGTGAGGCCCTCTGCAACTTAGTAAGACATTGTTTCAAAATAAAAAATAGGACTGGAGTGTAGCTCAGAAGTAGAATTCCCCCAAATTCAATCCCCAGTACCACACACATCCCAAAACAGTTGTAGGCATCACTTTTAATCTTATTAAGATATATAATTACAGTGTACCAATAATTGTATGTGTGTGTGTGTGGATGGGGTTACTGGGATTTGAACCCAAGAGTGTTTTACTTCTGAGTTACACTCTACCCCTTTTTGTTTTTTATTTTGAAACAGTGTGTCAGTAAGTTGCTGAGGCTGGTTTTGAGCCTGTGATCCTCCTGCCTCAGCCTTCCAAGTACTAGGATTACAGGCATGCACCACCACTAATAAAATGAAGTCAGGCATGATGGTACACACTTGTAATTCCAGTACTTGAGAGGCTAAGACAGGAAGATCACAGGTTTATGGCCAGCCACAGCAACTTAGTGAGGCTTCAGCAACTTAGACTCCGTTCCCAAATAAAAAATAGGTCCGGGAGTGTACTCCAGGGTTAGAAGGCTCCTGGGTTTCATTCCCAGTACCACATACTCACACGCAAAAAAGCTAAATTAATGGCAAAACAATAACTTAAAACAGTCTCTATGGCCCTCTTAGCAATATGGTCTTTCCAACTGAGATAAGCCAGGATCAGACAAAGATGGAGTCAGCTGCTCTCCAGAAGGCTGAACTTCCCTTTTTCACATGAAGAGGGAATGCGAGGACTGGAGAGAAAGACACGGTACTAGTGGCTTTATAGTGTCTGACTTAACTCTTAAAATGCTGCTTGTGCTGGGCGTGGTTGTGCATATTTGTACTCCTGGGTACTTTGGGAACTGAGGCAAGGGATCACAGGTTCTAGACCCGCCTCAGCCACTTAGCCAGACCCTGTCTCAGAGTAAATAAAAAGAGCTGGGGATGTAGCTCAGTGATAGAATACTTGCCTAGCACATGGGAGGCCTTGGGTTTAATCCCCAGGATCACACAAAAACAAAATATTGCTTAATGTGTATACTAAACCCAAGAGAAGTAAAAGAATTTTCCCAGAGTTACTCAGTCGCTGAGTAACAGAGAAGGGAGCTGAACTATGGCCACATTGTATGGATGAAGAAACTGAACTTGGGCCAAATAACTTTTAAAAGTCACACAGCAGCTGGCAGAGCTGGTGTTTAATCCCTGCAGGCTCTGCCTCCAGAGCCCAGCCCTTCATCGTTTTCCTCCCTACCATGGACCTCTGTTAAAGATGCCATGGAATACTCACTGAGTTCCTGCTTAACACAGCACTGTGCTAGAGCTGGAAAGACGGAAGTGAACGGGCAAATAGGCAGTAATGATACCATCCAGTTGTGCATCCAAGTGTGGAGTCAAGTGCTATGAAAAGATGGGAACCTGGTTGGGGTGAGCAGGGAGCATGGAAAGCTCCCTCCATCGAGTGATTCTAGACTGAAACCTCAAACAGAAGTAGGAAAGGCCATGTGGAGAGGTTCAGAGGCGAGTGCTTTAAACAGCAAGATGCATGGACTTCCACTATGATAGCCCTTTAAGTGCAACATTCTTTCCAATACATATAATGGCAAATGAAGTGTGTTATTTGCACATACATATTAAGTACCAAAGGGTAGAAGAACTTCAGCATGTCTTCTTTTTAGAAACACAGTTCATGCCTTAACATTGCTTTTTGCTTGTTGATAATTCTCTTCATTAAGTTTTTCCCGTTCACATTATTGGTATGGTAATAGTGAAAACTGGAAAGAACCCAAATGTCCCTCACCAGCTGAATGCTTAAACACAGTCGATTCGCTGGGCGTGGTGGTGCACGCTCGCAATCCCAGCATTAGGGAGGCAGAGACCGGAGGACTGCGGTTTGTGGACAGCTTCAGCTACTACTTAGTGAGGCCCTTTACAACTCAGTGAGACCCTGTTTCAAAATATAAAAAGGGCTAAAAAATAGGGGTGGGAGTGTGGCTCAGAAATAGAATGCCCCTGGGTTCCATCCCCAGTACCTTAAAAAAAAAAAAAAAGTAAAGAATAAAAGAAAGAATAGTAGCCAGGAATGGTACATACTTGTAATCCCAGCATTTGGGAGGCAGAGACCGGAGGATCGTGGTTCTCAGACAGCCTCAGCTACTTAGCAAGGCCCTTTGCAACTCAGTGAGACTCGGTTTCAAAACATAAAAAGGACTAAAACATAGGGCTGGGGGTGTAGCTCAGAGGTAGGATGGATGCCCCTGGGTTCCATCTGTAGTACTGCCAAAAAAAAAAAACCACACAGTGGATTCATTCAGTGAGGAACAGACTTTTGATACACTTAACAACTTTGATGGGTTTGCTTAATGAAAAAAGGCAATCTCAAAAGGTTTAGAGTGTATGAGTCCATTTATATCACATCCTCAAAATGACAAAAATAAAGAGACCGAGAACATTGAATGGTTGGAGGGCACAGGGAAAATGTTAGAGAGGCAATGAGCTATAAAATGGTTATAACAAAGATCCCCTGCCATGCTGGAACAGTTTCGTATCCTGGTGATGGCTACACAAATCTGTACATGAAATCAAATGTATAGAACTGTGCACACACACAGGTAAGGTCTGGTGAGAACTCAGTAAGAGCAGTAGTCTTGTTAACATAATTGTGCCGGTGTCATCTTCCTGTTTTGATGTACTACAATTAGAGGTCACCATTGGGGAAGGCCAAGTGAAGAATTCAGGGGACTCGATGTATGATTGTTCCAGCTTTCTTAGAGTCTGTAATCATTTCAAAAATAAAAGTTAAAATGGCATTTTATTTTTGCAAAAGCACTTTCCATGTGACAAACAGAAAAATTAAATGTTAATGCATGCCCATGTATTCTGTACTGACACTGGAGAACATTGAGGGGTAGAAAAAATACAGGTTGTAAAGTTTCCCAGGAAGGCGGTACACATTCCCTCCAAGGAAGCGCAGTTGATTCACAGCCGACTTTTCCTCCGTAGCAATGGGTGCCAGAAGACATTATGATACCTTCAAGGGGCTGAGGAAAAATAGCTATGAGCTCCACTTTCCCAGCTGATTGGCCCAGTGGAAAGGCGCGTCTTTTTCAGGGTCCTCCTTGCCAATACATGGGAGAGTTTTCCTTCAGTTTCCTCCTGCTTTAGTCCTATTGTCAAGAAAACCATCTATTTGTTCTCCTGTTGTGCCTTGAAATGTCTATAGCAGTGGACTTGGCCCGGGGTGGGATGGGCCATTTGGCTGTAATTCTGGTCTTTGCTCTTATCTCTGCTAATTCTTGTACAAGATTGGACTGTGGAAGTCAGGCTGAGTTCCTGGTTCTATCAATGCACTGATTTTAGGGGAAACATTTGGAAGAAACGAACTGAAATAATTTCAGTTTCGAGGTAGTCATATTTTAAATGTTAGGCTTTGCTTTCCACATTTATTAGATTTTGTTCAGAAATGTAGCTTATAAAATTTCCTTAGAAAGTTATTTATATTTGGGTGGCTTACTATAATTTCTTTGTAAATATTTCATGAATTCTGGAAAAAGTTATTCCCTACAAGTTACAGATATACTATATACTTTTCTTTTTTGTGGTACTGGGGAATGAACCCAGGGTCATTTTATCTCTGTCATGAGTCCCCAGCCCCTTTTTATTTTTTACTTTGAAACAGGATCTCGCTAAGTTACTGTACACCAGCCTCAAACCTGTGATCCTCTTGTCTCAGCCTCCCAAGTACTGGGATTACAGGGATGAACTTGGTTAATATATACTTATTTTTTAATATCCTTCTTGGTGCATTATAGTCTTATAGTCTAACATAATGTAGTAAATATTGATAATGATAATATATACAATCAACATCTGTAATTATTAGTAATATAGTTTTTTACTATTTGCTTTATAGAGGATTGGGAGAAATAAAGTTTCTGTTTTCTTATCTTTTTTTAATTCTCCTATGATTCTGTTTCCACTTTAGTGCACATAAAGACTGGTGCATTTCAAATCTTTATTGTGAATTGCGTTTCACTATAAGACGGTACTATTTGTTTCATTTATATTGTCTCCTCTACCTGCCTGCCTCCCTTTCTCCCCCCCCCCCCAGCCCTCCCAAAATTGGAACCAGGGGCATTCTGCCTTCAAGCTAAAATCCCCAGCCCTTGTCATTTTTTTACTTTGAAACATGGTCTCGCTAAGTTCTGGAGGATGACATCGAAACGCTGATCGTTCTGTCTTAGCCTCCGAAATACTGGGATTAGATGTGTGTGCCACCATGTCCAGACCAGGTTGTCTTTTTAGAGTAGTTGTGTCTTTTGGTGTTCTCACTAGTGCTATATGAGGGTTTTGCTCCACATCCTTGCCAGCATTTGTTTTTGTCAGTATTTTGGATTTTAGCTCTGTGTGTGTGTGTGTGTGTGTGTGTGTGTGTGCGCGCGCGCGTGCGCGCGCGCATATGCACACATTCATGTGTGGAACTGGGGATTGAACCCAGGGGCATTCTACCTCTAAGCTCTATTCCCAGCCCTACTTTATCCTATTTTATTTGTTACTTTGAAAGAGTCTAAGTTCTAGAGGGCCTCACTAAGTTGCTGAGGCTGGCTGCAAATCAATGATTTTCCTGTTTTTACCTCCCAAGTACTGGAATTACAAACATGAGCTACCACATGTGGCTGATTTTAAATATTTTAATAGGTGTATAGTGATATCATGTTTTAATTTGTAATTACCTGATGATATGATGTTGAACATCTTTTTTTTTTTTTTTTTTTTTTGGTGGTACTGAGGATGGAACCTAGGGGCCTTCTACCTCTGGGGTACACTCTCTGACCTATTTATTTTATATTTTATTTGGAAACAAGGTCTCTAAGCCAGCGGAGGCTGGCTTCGAACCTGAGCGATCCTCCTGTCTCAGCCTCCCAAGCGCCAGGGATTACAAGCGTGCGCCACCACGCCCGGCTGAACATCTTTTCATATACTTATTTGCTCTCTGTCTTCTTTGGTGAGCTGACCGGATTTTTTTCACCCAGTTTTCAATTAAGCTTTTCCCCTTATTGTTGAGTTTTAAGAGTTATTTGCATATATTGATTTATTTTCTGGTACTAGGGATTGAACGTAGGGACATTCTATCCTCCCTCTCAGCTCCATCTCTAGTCTTTATTTATTTATTTATTTATTTATTTATTTATTTATTTGCGACAAGACCTCACCACATTGCTGAGGGTCTTGCTAAGTTGCTGAGGCTGGCCTTGGACCTGTGATCCTCCTGTCTCAGCCTCTCAAGTACTGGCATCATAGAAATATGCCATCTTGCCAAGCTGAGTTCTTTGTATATTTTAGAATCAAGTCCTTTATTAGAGAGGTGTTTGTCTCACACCTCTGTGAGAAATTTGTGAGAAATTTGTCTCACAATCTGTGGCTTATCTGTTTATTCTCTTAGCAGCATCTTTTGTAGAACAGACATTTTCAAATGTTAAGGAACTTTATCAGTTTTTTCTTTCATGGATCATGCTTTTGCAGTTGTACATAAGAAGTCATCACCGCCGGGCGTGGTGGCGCACGCTTGTACTCCCTGCGCTTGGGAGGCGGAGACAGGAGGATCGCGCAGGTTCAAAGCCAGCCGCGCTGGCGTAAGAGACCCTGTTTCCAAATAAAAATATAAAAATAGGTCCGGGAGTGTAGCCCGGAGGTAGAAGGGTTTCCAGGAACCCCAGTACCGCCCCCCCAAAAAAAGAAGTCATCACCAAATCCAAGGTTACCTAGATTTTTCTCCTATATTCTAGAAGATTCATAATTTTGTGCTTTACATTTAGATCTGTAATTCTGAACAGAAGATATAACTCTGTGATAGAACACTTGACTAGCGTGAATCAGAATGAGATCCTGGGTTCCATCCCCAACACTGGAAACAGAACAAAACAAGAGATCAGCTTGGCATTAATCTTTGGAGAAAGGTGGAAAGTCTCTGTTAGACTCCCATGCTTTTGCCTGTGGCTGCCTGCCCTGCACCATTTGCTGGAAAGACGATCTGTTCTCCACTGAATTGCTTTTGTCCTATGTCAAAGATCAGTTGACTCTTTTTCTGTGGGCCTATTTCTTACCTATAAGATTTTTTTTTAAACATTCCCTAATTTATATTTCTCCATTAGACTCAGGAATGAAACAATATGTTTTGAGTAACACACATTTGTGAGAGAAAAATAAAATTCAGTGAGGTTTTACCCTGTCATGAACCTGAGATATACACCTGCTCTTTACACAAAACCACATTTACTCTACTTCATAGATAATTTAAGAGACTTTCAAGGGTCATTTTGACTATTTTCATTTTTTATGCGGAGACTTTAGTCATTTATTATGACTCTCTTGGACACTAGAATGGCCCTTCCTTGCCTCTTCCTGCAGTGTCCCTTAGGCTTTCAACCCAGTTTCCCTGGCCTCTTATCTATGATTGCTGTTTATCAGGCTCTTGATCTGTGAGCTACTAAAAGCCTGAAGAGTTTACCGCAGTCCAGAAACCAGAGCAGTGGGCCTTGGAGAGTATCACTGTGTTGAGTGAGTAGAAGTTTCCGGCTATATAAAGCAGTGCTGTCTGAGATAAATATAATACAAGGTACAACTCTGAGGTGCACTTAAAATTTTAAATTTTTTAGCAATCACTTTTTCTTATTTTTTATTTTTTTGGTACTGGGAATCAAAGCTAGTGCATTGTGCTTGCAGGGCAAACACTTTACCACTGAACTAAATCTTAGACCTAGCAATCACATTTTAAAAAATTAGCAATAGGTACCAGATGTCATGAAGAATGCCTGTAATCTCAGTACTTGAAAGGCTGAGTCAGGAAGATTCTAAGTTCAAGACCAGGCTCAGCAACTTTGCAAGACTCGTAGCAACCTAGTGAAACCCTGTTCCAAAACAAAAGAAAGAAAGAAAAAAAAAGAAAGATTGATTGAGGGTATAGTTTGGAGGAAGAATGTCTTTGAGTTCAATCCCCAGTACAACTACCACCAACATAAAAACATTTTGACAAAAAGTAAAATAAGTTTTATAATATATTTTATTGTATCCAAAAATATCATTTAACATGTAATATAAAAATTATTAATGAGATAGATGTTCTTGTTTTAGTCATAAGTCTTTTGTATGTGGTGTTTGTTTGCAATTTGCAGTGCCCCTCAGTTTATATTATCTGCATTTCAAAAATGCTCAGTTGACACATGCAGCTTATGGCTGCTATTGTGGACAGTGGAGTATACACCAAGACCAGGTATAGCTGTGCTGTGGAGATAACCCTTCTTTGGTGAATTCACATCATTCTAGTATAGCTTAGCCATCTAGAGCCCTTGGGAAAATTGGTGAGGTTTTGTAGGTAGTCTAGGGTTTATCTCTTTGACTCTCAAACTTTGTTTTAATCATTTTTCATAGGAGCTCCCTGAAATATGTTAACATCTTTCCTGTTTTCATAGACTATAACATAGAAGTTTATAGTGTGGGATACAAGGCCATAGTCTCAGTTTTAAATCACTTAGCAGCAAGTGGATGAGTTAGTTACTGGAGCCCCATGTAATATGGTTTTCTCATGTATAAAGTGAGGTAGGAGCTAGGTGTGGTGGCGCATGCTTGTAATCCTAGCATTTGGGAGGCTGAGACAGAAGGATCGCCATTTGTGGCCACCCTCAGCTACTTAGTGAGGCCCTTTGCAATTCAGTGAGACCCTGCTTCAAAACATAAAAGGAACTAAAAAATAGAGCCGGGGTTGTAGCCTGGAGGTACAGTGCCCTGGGTTCCACCCCCCAGTACCATAAAAAATAAAATAAATAGGTGGAAACTATATAACAGAGTAGTTATGAAAATAAAACTAGAAAATATATACCAAATGCCATGTATTGCAATTGCAGTAGATGTCCTTTTCCTGTCACTCTACTACTGCAACTGCCATAAGAGTAGTTCATCAGTAATAACATAATTCAGCCCTTTCTTTTTTCTTTCTTTTCTTTTCTTTTCTTTTTTTTTTTTTTTTTTTTTTTTTCTGGTACTGGGGATGGAACTCAGGGGCATTCTACCTCCGAGCTATACCCCCAGCTCTATTTTTTATTTTTTATTTTGAAACAGAGTCTTACTGAGTTGCAAAGGGCCTTACTATATAGGAGAGACTGTCCACAAACTGCAGTCCTCCTGTCTCAGCCTCCCAAATTCTGGGATTACAAGCATGTGCCACCACACCCAGCTAGAAAGAAAAATATTTATTGGAGTTCTAGGCCATATATATTGGGGATAAAATGAAGAATACAAGAAATGCCATTGTTTCAATAAAAATGTTTGCAGTATATTTTGGAAGAGGAAATTAGCAAGTGTAATAGTACTTTGTAACCGGCTCATTTCACCTATCATTTGTATTCATTCATGCATTCTACAGATATTGAGTGTTTGCTATATCCCAGGCATTTTGCTGGTTGGACAGTACTAAGTACAACCACACACACACACACACACACACACACACACACACACTCTCTCTCTCTCTCTCTCTCTCTCTCTCTCTCTCTCTCTCTCTCTCTCTTTCATTCATGAATTCCTAGTGAGGGAAATAGGCAAATAAGTAAAATTAATTTAAACTAAATAATGTTTGCTTAACAATGGAGTTAAGTGCTCTGAAGGAAAGGAAGGGCATTTATGAGAGCGTAAAGTCAGGGAGAAATCCCTGGGGAAGGTGACCCTAGAGGTGTCTGGGTGGGAGAGGGCCCCACAGATGCAATGGCATGACAGTGACCCTGGGCAGGAGGATGCCCACTGTGGTCAGAGAAGGAAAGCAGCCCATTGTGACGAGCCCAGAGCAGGTGGAGTGGATAGAGCTGGGGAGACTCGGAGGTAGGCAGGGACCACTGTAGAACCCATTCCAGAGGAGAGCTCCCAGAACCCAAGGATGAATTAGATACAGCAGATGTGGGAGAAGAGTGGTGGCAAAGCTGACACCCTTGACTTCAGATTGTACACTTTACAGAAGTAGGGAGCACTGGGCGATGGGTTTTGCTTGGCTCAGTGCATGAAGAGGAATGACAGAGATGGCAAGAGTCTGGTCTCTGCCTCTTGATTTGAAATGGCTCTGCTACATGTAACTAAAAGAAGTTTTCAAGTAGTCATTGCTGTTTGTTTGTCTGGTCAAAGAGATTAACTGGAAATGCGGATTTGGGAGTTGGCTACATAGAGATATTAGCTGGTGCCTCCAGCATGTGTCAGTCTGAAGAGGGAAAGGCCTTACTGTCACTGTGGAGCTGTGTGGCTGTGGTGGTGAAACAGGCTGTCTTACAAAGTCAAAAGGTGAGCCAGGAGCTTAGTCTGAGATGTAATGAAGGCATATTACTTAGGAGACATCTAAGAGATGTGTGATAAGGAAGTAGCAGCACAGATGTGAGCTTGGTGCCAGGACCATGTCTCTTTTAGGGCTTGTATTCCCCAGGCTGTAGCACAGCTTAATGAATGCTCTTTGGGGTGATGAGAGAACGTGGGACACTGACAGGTCTGGACTGAAACAACCCACCCTCCCTGCTGCAGCCCTTTGCAGCTGTCTGCGGAGACAGGCTCTGAGTCTACACCTTCGCCCGATGCAGAGCATCCTGTTAGATGAGCTTAAGTATAAGAGGAGTTAGCGCAAGCAGTTTCTTCACTGAGCTGGGGAGCAAGAGACCCTGGTGTTGTTGCTTTACAGTGCCAGAGCCGCCACACTGCTGGGCAGGGGGTGGTAGGTGTGAAGGCAGTGGGCTGCCCACTGTGTGTCACACAGTGTGTTGAGCACATTAGCTGTGTTGTCTCACTCCTTAGGTAATGATGCTTTTGCAAGAGAGAAACTGAGGATCAGGGAGTTAGATTACTGTCCTCATCATCCGTGTTCTTAGCCAGTGGCAGGGGAAGGAAAGAGAAGGATAAAAAAAACACAGGGGAGAGCAGGTAACGGCCTCAGGATTTGAACCTAGGTCTGCTTCTGTTTCCCTTGCTTGTACCAACTGTGCTGCACACAAATGAGGCTGTTCCTGTGATAGCGTCAGGGACACCTAGCATTTAAAAGACCTTTTCTTCCCTTGCCCTTCCTTCCATAAAGCTTTTACATGTTATATGCACTATCCCCAGACACCAGATCACACATCTTTAGCCCAGTTTCATTGAAACTTCTAGAACAGTAGATATCCAGATGCTGTGGGGGTACAGAGAAGGGCTTTTCTGGTTCTGCCTGAAATGGAGACCTGGAAGGCGGGGTGGGAATCAGGGAAGCCTTCTCAGTGGGTCTGATGCTGGAACTAAAGCTCCAGATTAGCTGACTGCTAGGAAGAGTGCCTCCAGGCAGACAGGCCTGCAGGAACAGTGGTGGTAGCTGTCAGAGACTTGAGGAAGCTGGCGGCAGTGGGCAGCGCGCATGAGGGAGCCCGAGGTGTGTTCTGGAATGGCAGGAGATTGGTTGAAGATAGGGAAGAGTACAGTAGAAGATGGACGTTTGACTTTATTCCAGAGATAGTTAAAGGCTTTAAGAATGGAGGAGACTCACGCCGGGCGTGGTGGTGCACGCTTGTAATCCCCGCGCTTGGGAGGCGGAGACAGGAGGATCGCGCAGGTTCGAAGCCAGCCGTGCTGGCTTAAGAGACCCTGTTTCCAAATAAAAATATAAAATATAGGTTTGGGAGTGTAGCCCGGACGTAGAAGGGCTTCCAGGAACCCCAGTACCACAAAAAAAAAAAAAAAAAAAAAAAAAAAAAAGAATGGAGGAGATTGTCTGACTGTCTTGGGCAACTTAAGTCCCTGTTTTAAAATTTTGTAAAAAGGGGAGCTGCGATACACAGATCTACAGATCACTGGTAGAGCACCCCTGGGTTCAGTCCCCAGTAAAACACACACATGCACACACACAGAGAGACACACACGCACAATGGAGGTTACAGTCACATCTTTCTTTCCTTTTTTTTTTTAGTGTATGTGTGTGGTAGTGGGGATGGAACCCAGGGTCATTCTACCTCTGAGCTACACCCCACCCCTATTTTCCTTCTTTATTTTGAAACAGGGTATCACTGAGTTGCAAAGGGCCTCACTAAGTAGTAGCTGATGAAGCTGTCCTCGAACTGCAATCCTGGCTTCACATCTGTATTTCTGAAAGATCCTTTTCGTAGTGGTATTGAGAGTTAATGTTTACAAGGCAATTTTTAACAGAATTTATGAGTTTCTGAAAATCAGAGTTCTACCAAGTTAATTTGAAGATTTTCTCTAGTTCATATAATAAAAAGGACTTCCCAGAAATGGTAGAAATTATGGAATTAATAAGTATATTGAAACTGCTTTTACAGGCATGTTCCATATGATCAATATAACAGCACTATGAATGAACATGATGAAGAAAGAAATAGAAGGATATTTTTTTTTCCAAAACCCAAATAAAACTTCTCAAGATGAGAAGCACAATATCTGAAATGAAAGCTGCACTAGAGGATTAATAACACCTAGAAATATCAGTGATTTGGCTCTTTTCCTGTAAGCAGCCTGAAGTGATCTGTAAAAGGGCTTTACTACTCTTGACCCAAACCCCCCATATCATGCATATCAAGAGATTAAAATTTTATGTTCACTTTGAGCCGGGCATGGTGGCGCACACTTGTAATCCCCACACTTGGGAGGCTGAGACAGGAGGATCGCACAGGTTCGAAGCCAGCCTCAGCTACTTAGTGAGGCTTTCAGCAACTTAGTGTGACCCTGTTTCCAAATAAAATAAAAAAAAAAAATGGTCTGGGAATATAGCCCGGAGGTAGAAAGCCTCTGGGTCCACCCCCAGTACCACCAAAAAAATAAAATTTATGTTCACTTTAAGAGCACTGATAGCCGGGTGTGCTGGCGCAGCTTGTAATCCCCGCTCTTGGGAGGCGGAGACAGGAGGATTGCACAGGTTCGTAGCCAGCCGCGAGGGCTTAAACAGACCCTGTTTCCAAATAAAAATATAAAAAATAGGTCTGGGAGTGTAGCCCGGAAGTAGAAGGGCTTCCAGAAACCCCAGTACCACAAAAAAAAAAAAAAAAGAAAGAAAAGAAAAGAAAAGAACACCTACAAAACTACCCCAGCTACGAGTTTCTGAAAGTTGTCACTATAAAGAAGCCACTCTGGCATGATAGTGGTGCATTTGGTACATGTGCCCAGGTTACACAGTGGGGCTGGACACAGGGTCACTGTCCCAACAAGAGTATTGAGTTTTGTTGAACATGCTTAGAAATGTAGAAAATAATGCTGAACTTAGAGGTCTAGGCGTAGATTCTCTGGCTATTGAACACATGTAGGTGAGCCAACCCCCACCCACCCTCCATGCGCTGCTGTACTTAGGGCACTCAAGGGCAGACTGACCCATGCGTGAGTGCCTCCTGCACATGAAGATGATTCTTACTGGTAAGGAACAAATTGTTCCTGAACCAGAGAGGAGGTTATCTCTGAAGAAACAACAACTGGCATGAGAATAAATTCAGTAAAAAATACATGCAAATAAAAGTAAAAGAGGAAAAGAAAATATCAATGAATTTGAAGACATTTCGATAGAAACTGTCCAAAAAGGAACTCAGACAGAGCAATATGAAGGGCTTTCTTCTACTTATAAATTAGTTGGCCTGCCAGGTGTGGTGGCACTCGCTTGTAATCCCTGCGCTTGGGAGGCGGAGACAGGAGGATTGTGCTGGTTCGAAGCCAGCTTTGCTGGCTTAAGAGACCCTGTTTCCAAATGAAAAGGTTACAAAATAGGTCTGGGAGTGTAGCCCGTGGGAGTGTATACCGGAGGTAGAAGGGCTTCCAGGAACCCCAGTACCACCAAAAAAAAAAAAAAAAAGAAAAGCCGGGCGTGGTGGCGCACGCTTGTAATCCCCGCGCTTGGGAGGCAGAGACAGGAGGATCGCGCAGGTTCGAAGCCAGCCGCGCGCGCTGGCTTAGGAGACCCTGTTTCCAAAAAAAAAAAAAAAAAATGTAAAAATAGGTCTGGGAGTGTAGCCCGGAGGTAGAAGGGCTTCCAGGAACCCCAGTACCACCAAAAAAAAAAAAAGAAAGAAAGAAAGAAAGAAAGAAAGAAAGAAAGAAAGAAAGAAAGAAAGAAATTAGTGGGCCCTTTCTGTCTATAACTTCTTTGCCAGAGACTTTGGGCATAACTATTCCATGTGAGGTTTCTGTGTCTTAACTTTATAGTGTGATTTATTAATTTTTACTTTCCATTTATGGGGGTTGTGAAAGGAAATCGTGGCAGTCTTAATTTTTCCCCCCTAACTTCAGAGAGATAAACTCTGAGCTATACCCCTTGAGGATCTTTTATTATTATTATTATTTTTTTTTTTTGCTAATGTCTGACACACTTAATATTGATTCTGTTACTACAGTAAACATGGAAGCCCAAACACTAAGAGTTTGGGAGATTTCAGAATCATGGGTTCTTTTTTTTTTTTATTAAAAACAAAACAATAAGTATTCATCTTTTTTTTTTTTTTTTTTGTGGTACTGGGGCTCCTAGAAGCCCTTCTACCTCCGGGCTACACTCCCAGACCTATTTTTACATTTTTTTATTTGGAAACAGGGTCTCCTAAGCCAGCGCGCGCGGATGGCTTCGAACCTGCGCGATCTTCCTGTCTCAGCCTCCCAAGCATGGGGATTACAAGCGTGCGCCACCACGCCCGGCAGTATTCATCTTTATGGTCATCATACTTAAGCATATTTTTCATTTTCTGAGGATGGGTGAAATTTTATGAGTACGTAAATTAAACATGCCAGATCACATTTCGTAAAATCTGGGATGCTTCCTGGAATGTTCTTGAATTTTCATATATGGATTAAATGCCATCTATATATGGGCTACAGGCTTCTGTCGCTTCATAGAAACCACACCAGCCTTTGAACATAAAATGAATATTGGTCAGCAATTCAATGAAGTAAATTTTTTTAATGGAAAATTTTAATCTTATTGATGAAACATAAAGTAAAATTTAGTTATTATGCTCATGAAAGGCTTGTTTCCACATCTCCTTCCCCTGTGGCCTCCAAGGGTCTCTTCCTGGCAACAGGCTCCACTTAATGCCCATTCTTTGTTCAAACTTCCAGTCCACTTGTAGCCTCATGATCCCTCAAAGAATTCCTCCCTTGCCAACCCAACTCTAAAATTAAACCTCTTCTTTTGGATCACTTATTTTGTACTTGTTTATTACTCTTTTGATCATTTTTTTCTTTAGTGGTAAATAAAAAACTCTGGAGTTCTGAGTTTTTCTGCCTCATACCATTTACTATGCTTCGCTGTCATCAGAAGCTTAAGAGTAGTAGAAGAAATCTTGGCAAAATAAGAATCTTTTTTCATGCTAGACACTGTGTGATGAATTTTTAATTCATTTAATCCTTCCAAACCTTCATGTGGGAGACATAATCATTTTTTCCCTAATTCCAGAATTTGATAGAGTGACCACTGGGGTGGTTATCTGGGGATGAAGGTGAGGCAGGAAATGCTGAGGGTTTCTAGGACAAGCAATCCTTATGAAATCTGCCCCCCACACACAAACCCTTGTACTTCTTTGTATTTCTAAAATGTTTGTCATAAGGTAAAATTCCTTATAAATATTATATAAAGAAAGGAAAATGCAAGTTATACATACATAGGACATTTAAAAAGTATAGAAAATTAGAATAAAGTTCTTGTGCATAACCTTTGTAAATATTTTGGTACATTTATTTCTAGTCTTTTTATGCATATGCAATTGTAATGTTTCTCACTCCCACTAAAAAGTGGGATAGCAGCTGGGCGTGGTGGCGCACGCTTGTAATCCCCGCGCTTGGGAGGCAGAGGCAGGAGGATCGCGCAGGTTCGAAGCCAGCCGCACATGCTGGCTTAGGAGACCCTGTTTCCAAATAAAAATGTAAAAATAGGTCTGGGAGTGTAGCTCGGAGGTAGAAGGGCTTCCAGGAACCCCAGTACCACCAAAAAAAAAAAAAAGTGGGATAACATATGGACTATAAACATTCCACCTTCACCCTTACCTCTGCACTACCTTTTCTCCTTGTCTTGAGCTACAGTCTCTGACACATGTGCATTGCGTAGAAAGCCCCATTTGGTTAATAGCTATCACTGTGAAAAGCAAGAAAAGAAAAAAAAAGAAAGCTTATTACTTCCTGTCTCCTCATTAACACATACCTCATTAATAATACCCTTTAGGTTTTTTTTTTTTTAATGGTGATTCAGTCTACACATTCATATATTCACTTAACAAATATTTGTTAAGTACCTTCTAAATGCAAGCTATTTTACTCTTCAGTAAGCATGTAGAGACAATAGAAAATCCCTGCTCTTTAGGAGAACCTAGGTGCATAAGTAGGAAAAGAGCAAAGTGACAACTGATATGTAGAAATAATATTGACTGAGTTCTGTAAAACCAGAAAGGAGATTCACTTGGATTCTGTCAGAGACCCAAGTGATTCTCCTACAAAAATCAAGGAAAGCTTTTTTCAAATCAGAAAATGGCACTCAGAAATTTGGTCACCACTGGTTATTGTTGAATTAGTAATAAAGACAGATGTGACTACAAAAGCCCTGTTCTTACCACCAGTGTCATCAGAAGATGCCCGTTTTACTTATGTTGTTAGCTCCAGGTGTCAGTATTTGGGGATTCCTGGGGTGCGGACCAGTGCTCCTGTGTTTTCTTTTCCATTTCAAAAATGCCCTATTTCTGTCATGATCATAGAGTTATGGAACAAAAGTAGGGAGACCTGAGTTCTTTGACCAGCTTTGTCTGTTTATTTAGACAGTCACCAACTTGGTCTCTTCTCCAGATCTCACTGCTGCCTTTAACATGTGAGGAGGTTGAAAAAAATCTCTCTAGGTTCCAAAATGCTTATAGGAACTTATCATGGCCTCCTCCTCCTCATCGAATGCCAGTATGGCATTTCCATAGAAGCATGGGTTTCTAAGCACCTTGTGTTGGCGGAGGAGGGTGGTTCAAGGGCAGGGGCTCCTGACCGCCTGGCTTTGAATCTCAAATCTGTCGCTCGTAGCCAGTCTGACCTCAAGCAAGCCCCTTAACCCCTTTGAGCCTTAGTTTTCTAGTTTATAAAATAGAAATGGAAAACAGAAAGTAGAAATTATAATAACGCTTTCACAGAATTGCTGTTAAAATTTACTGAGCTTATTTGTCAAAATATCTTCTCACAGTGTATGGCATGAAGTACTCAGTGAGTAAAGGTAATAGCCATAGTTCTGTTAGTGCTCGTTTGAGTGCTGAGCAGTTCTTTCTTGTTGTTTGCTTGGGGGGATTTTGGGGGGTACTGGGAATTGAACTTGGGTGTGTTCTACCTCTGAGCTTCACCCCAGCCCTTTTTATTTTTTTATTTTGCAACAGTCTTGCAAAGTTCTCTCTCAGCTGAGAGTTCTGGGATTACAGATACACCCCACCATTCCAGGCTTTGAGCAGTTTACCAAGTCAAAAATGCCAGCGGTTGCATTTACTAATGATTCCTTTACAAAGGCACAAAGGAACCAGTACGTGCATACATAGAATATGGAATGTCAGTCATTTGCTCCTCAGATTTTCAATTAAGGGGTTAGAGCACTGTTTGCTGCTAAATTTTACTGATGACCCAGAAGAGATTTCCATCAGTCTTGCATGCCACAGCAGGATCATTTATTTCTTGCTGTCTTCTTGGTGCTCAGGACACGCTGCAGCACAGGGTAGGCACTTTGTCCATTCATTATTTTGGGGGGCGTTACTGGGGATTGAACCCAGGGGCATTCTATGCTCCCAGCCCTTTTAATTTTTTATTTTGGAATGAAGCCTTGCTGAATTGCTGACGGTGTCACTGAGTTTGAATGATTGTACACGTTGTATTTAAGAACTGAAGAGAATCATAGCACTTAGCAGTAAACCCTTTTGCTCTCAGTTCTTAGCCTGTGAGAGAGAGAGAGAGAGAGAGATATATGTATATAATTGTATATGTATTATATATTACTAGTAATACATAAAATATTATGTGTTACTAATACATAATATATATGTAATACATATATATGTAATGCATAATTAATACATATGTGGTATTGATTATTATATTAATTAGTGTGATACATAATATGCATGTAATTACATATGTGGTACATAATGGTACAATATATAAATAATTTTTAAAATAATGTATATAATTTTTTTGGTACTAGGGATTGAATCCAGGGGCAATCTACCTACAAGATACACCAAAAGCCCTATTTTTACTCTTTTTTTTTTTTTGGTCCTATTTTATAGTTTATTTGGAAACAAGGTCTCACTAAGTTGTGGAGAACCTCACTAAGTAGCTGAAGCTAGCTTTGAACCTGTGTGATCCACCTATTTCAGCCTCCTAAGCACTGTGATTACAAGTGTGAACCACCACACCCAGCTTTTACTCTTTATTTTTTTTATTGGTGTGTGGGGTTTTTTTTTTTTTTGTTTGTTTGTTTGTTTGTTTGTTTTTTTTGCGGTACTGGGGATGGAACCCAAGGGCCTTCTACCTCCGGGCTACACTCAGACCAATTTTATATTTTATTTGGAAACAGGGTCTCTTAAGCCAGCTGAGGCTGGCTTCGAACCTATGTGATCCTCCTGTCTCAGCTTCCCAAGTGCAGGGATTACAAGTGTGTGTCACCACGCCCAGCTTTTACTCTTTATTTTGAAACAGGGTCTCACTGAGTTGCAGAGAGCCTCAATAAGTAGCTGAGGCTGGCTTCGAACCTATGATCCTCCTGTCTCAGCCTCTCAAGTACTGGGATTACAAGCTTACACCACCACACCCTGTTAGCCTGTGCTATTTGTTGAATTTGTTTTGAGGGGCTTGGGGATGTACTGTGACAGCCAAAGCGGAATTCTTCTGATGCCAGTGTTTGGCTTTCTGCTTTGATCAATAGGCTTATTATTTGCCCTTGAACCTCTGTGGTGCTGAGGAATCACAGACATTTCTCAGGTTGATTTACATGGTAGTAAATAATCTGTGCTGTCTATTGCCTGTCCCATCAATGTCTGCCCTGTTCATTAAATCCTAGGGCTCAGCCGCCCCAAGGCTGGAGCACAGTGGGCATGTTAACTCCAGCTAACGGCGTGTGTACCGGGGAAAAGCTGCTTGGTGTCATTGTTATATTGGTGCTCTAATATGCACCCACCATTTATGTAGTAATACAGCTGTTAGTTTCCATCTGATTTTAGTATAATCGTAGTATTACCATTTACTTTTACTTCTGTTGTATGCTACCCCCTCTATCTATCTACCTACCTATTTATCAGGTAGGTAGGTGGGTAGGTATAATTTTACCTGATATTCACAACTCCTGAATTAGGTAAATTTACCCTTAATATAGATAAGGGTAACTGAAATTCAAGATGAAATTTGTTTTCTGAAAACACATAGCCTATGTGCCATGGATCTGAGACTTGAATTCAAGTCTTTCTAGCCACAAAGCTCTTACTATGGTATTTTCATCTACTTTCTTCTGTTTTTAAATTACTTTGTGGTTAAGTTGGTACCCTGCTGCAAAAATCCAAAAGTTTCCCATACCATTCAGACATGAACTTTAAATTTCTTAACAGCATTGCAAATACATTGAAATTTATAGTGACAAACATAGCCAGATTACTTTCTTGTTATCCATCCATTTAGTGAATTTACAGTTTCCATTAATTTTAATCTGTCCCTGTTACCTGTTTTATATAATAAATATCTCTTAGCCATGACAGAATCACTGAGTATAGATCACCTGAAGTAACACTCTCTCAATAAGCAGAGTTGCAGCTAAAGATTTGTGAATTAATTGGGAAAATTGCAAATCAGGTAGTCAGTGAAATAATTCATTGTCACATCCAATCAATAAACTTTGTAAATCAACTCATTTAATTCCAAAAAATGATCTATATAGATCAAGCAAGCAATTAAACAATTAGCATACACTTTGCAATTAATTAATTTAAGCATCAATCATGTAATTAAAACTCCAAATTTAAGCTGCAGAATTTAAAATTCTGCCGCCTTGTGAACTATTAGATTCTGCTTCTGAAGCCAGCATGCTTCTGAATGCTAGCAGATTTGCAGTTTTACAAACTCAGCTTTGGAGCAAGATATCTGAATACATTTAAGTTGATTTTAGTTTAAAAGTGTCTATATGTTGGTCTAGCTTTCCACCTGTTTTGAACAAATGGATTTTTTGCTTCCCCCAAGGAAAGAGGAGATATATCTTTTTTTTTTTTTTTTTTTTTTTTTTTTGGTGGTACTGGGGGTGGAACCCAGAGGCTTTCTACCTCCGGGCTATACTCCCAGACCTATTTTATATTTTATTTGGAAACAGGGTCTCACTAAGTTGCCGAGAGCCTCACTAAGTAGCTGAGGCTGGCTTTGAACCTATGCGATCCTCCTGTCTCAGCCTCCCAAGCGCAGGGATTACAAGCGTGTGCCACCACGCCCGGCAGGAGATGTGTCTTGATTCTAAATTGGGCAGAGCTGGAATCTGGAAGTACTGGCTTGACATTCTAGGAGAGTGGGAAATGTCCAGAAGTGGTGGAGAGGCCCAGGTGCCTATGTCAGGATGAATCAGGCCATGTGCTTTTATTATGCTAAGGCTCCATGGTGTTTGAAGTCAGATCCTGCTGTGAGCATTACTTTTGTGGGAATAAGAATGACATGTCTATCTTGGTTACTTTGTGTGTTTCCCTTGAGCTAGAACACAGGGAGTGTCTTAATTTCCCCTCACATAAATTTTCCTATATTTATAGTTATGTTCATATTTAATGATGGATTGTATAAGTGCTTATTTTTCCCCTACTATATGATAAGCTTCCCTTAGGGCTAATATAAAATCTCAAGGATTAAATTTTGTGTCTCATCTAGAACAGGTACTTAGTAACTGTTGGAAAATTAGTGTCAAAACCCTCATTCTACATTTTTCCCCTCTGCACTGCCATGTGTTTTTCTCCCTATCCGGCGAAGTAAGATTGGGGGTTCTAACCGCACAGGCTTGGGGTAGATAGCAGCAGTGTCCTGGCTTCTGCTGTACACCATTCCCTCTGGTCTCCTGGTTCTGGCCCTGTCCTAGTATTTACTCACCTTTATGGTTTTCCTTTCAGTGACAACGTCAGTGCCTACTGCCTGCACATTGCTGAGGACGACGGGGAGGTAGACACGGATTTCCCCCCACTGGACTCCAATGAGCCCATTCATAAGTTTGGCTTCAGTACTTTGGCCCTGGTTGAAAAGTATTCATCTCCAGGTCTGACATCCAAAGAGTCCCTCTTTGTTCGAATGTGAGTACCGACTCTTGTTTATCTCAGCATGCCATCCCTGCCTTCTAGCTTTTCCAATCTGATCTTGGTATCGTTCATCAAATGAATGTTTGATGTGCAGAGTCCAAGTACAATGATTACTTCCAGAGGAAAGTTGGGGGCATTTAATTGTCATTTCATGCCTGTGCTCCTGGGTTGCCCATAGCCTTCTTTGCAGTAGTAAATCCTTTAAGATAGAACTTGGAACTCATCTCTCCTGGTAAGCCTCTGGGAACTCTTGTACTTGGGACCCGTGAAGCAAAACTTCAGGGCTTGCTTACTCTTCTTTAAGGAATCCAAACCAACTGAAATGTATATTGTGGCCACTTCCTATTGTGACTTAAAATATTTTTCTCTCCAGCTTTGTTCAGGTCAAATTTCATTTTTCCTTTCAGTGCCTTTCTTTAGACTGAACAGATGTTCTTAACCTTTTCTTTACTTTTGACAGTCCAGTTAAAGCCTATGACCATAAAATCCCTTGAAAAGTATATATAAGTGCATAAAATAAAATTCACTGGAATAAGAAAGAATTCCATGTTTATTTACTGGAATAAGAAAGAATTCCATGTTTATTTTTCTATTTTACTTTTGTGTGTGTGTGTGTGGTATCAGGGATTGAACCCAGGGGTATTCTACCTCCAAGCTCCATCCCCAGACCTATTTTTTTATTCTTGGGGGACTTTTTTTTTTTTTTTTTTTTGTCATTTTGGACTTGGGATCAAACCCAGGGTGGTGCATTGCCAGGCAGACATTTTGCCACTGAGCTCCATCCTAGCCCCCTATTTTTTATTTTTTATTTTGAAACATGATCTCACAAGTTGCAGAAGACCTCCTAAGTAGCTGAGACTGGCTATGAACCTGCGGTCCTCTTGTCTCAGCCTTCCAAGTACTGGTATTACAAGTGTGCACCACCATGCCCGGCTAAGAATTCTATAGTTAAAGTAATCAAATTATCAAACAAGTTTGTGATATACTAACATGTCTCACTTTACCAGTAGATAAAATAGCAAGATCCAGGCCAGTCATGGTGTTGCACATCTATAATCACAGTAACTGGAAGGTTGAGGCCAGAGGATCACAGGTTCGAGGCCAGCCTGGGTAACTTAGACCCTGTTTCAAAATAAAAAATAAAATAGGCTGAGGGTATAGCTCAGAGATAAACACCTTTGGGTTCAATCCCTGATAATACACACACATACCCAAACAAACAAACCCAAGACCTAGCTGCAGATTTAACCATAATTCCTGAGATCTGTTGTTCAAAGTGGTAATGAGCACAAATGGTATTTGAGAATTTTCCACCAACTGCTGTTAGCTAGGACTTCTGCTATGGCAGTCACTGAAACGGCTAATACTACTATAATTTGTGGCCTCCACTTATCATTCAAGGAAATGTTAAGTATTGGAAATTAATGAAGATACAAAGTAATTTTTGTCACTGCTGAAGCCCCCCATGGGTAAGAGAAAGCTTCACTGGAACCTCAGTGTCTCTGACTAGGCCTCCACAGGCCATCTCCTGGGAACAATAGCGATCTCTTTGGCACCCCCTGCTGTTAGGAACCAGCAAAGTCATTATCCTGAGGAGGGATTGCTTTAGAGGACTCTTCCCCATCTCTTTAAACATACTGCTTTTGCTTGAGGTTTTTACAGAAATGGGATCCTGGTATATATGATATATGAATATTCAGGTCTTCCTACCTTGAACAAAGATAGAACACTGAGTGTCTAGGGTGAGCTGGGAGCCCCTCCTCAAGCTGTGGCAGTAGCCACGTCAGCCCCACCCTGAGGTCCCATTTGGTGTATATAACAGCAGTTTTTGCTTTTTTACTGCTTTTTTATTTCCAAAACATCAAAACAGCAACTTTATAGAATAGTCAAAATAATTTAAGCCAGGCATGGTGGTGCACATTTATAATCCCAGCACTTGGCAGGCTGAGACAGGAGGATTGCTCAGGTTCAAAGCCAGCTTCAGCTACTTAGGCTCTCAGCAACTTAGTAAGACCCTATTTTCAAGTAAAATATAAAAAAAAATAGGTCTGGGAGTATAGCCCAGGGGTAGAAAGCCCCTGGGTTCCATCTCCAGTACCACAAAAACAAACCAAAAAAGTAATAATTTAAAAGTTATTCAGTGACCTCATTATTATAGCTATTTTCAGTTTTGTATAATCCTATACATGGATATATAGATTATGTTTTCACTCCTAGCATATACATATTTTACTTAATATTATATGATAAATATTTCAATATTTGTTCTTAATTTCTGTGATCTACCTTTGTGCCAGGGATCTAAACAGAGACAGCCTTCCTTCATCAAGATTAAAGTGAGGAGACAACTGTTGAATAAATCATTAAAATGTGATTAGCAATATATGGAATATAATAGAGAAATCATAGAATATTTAGGTTATTTCCTTGTTTTGGCTTAGTGATTCTGTAATGACAGTCATTGTCCTTTTCTTCTGTTAAACTTCCCTAGAATTGTTTCTGATAAGCAGGATTATTGATCAGGGAGTAAAGTCGTTTTTAGGCTTTCATTTTTATTTATTTTTTTCTGGTGCTGAGGATAGAAACCAGGTCCTTATACATGTTAGGTAAGTGCTGTACACTAAGCTATATCCCTAGCCTGAGACTCTTTTTATCAATAGATAGCCTTTTGAAAGATGTACCAATTTATAGTGCTACTGACAGAATTCATAAAGCCATGTGTCAGTCTTACCATGACAAGGTATTGTCATCATTGCTGGGCATGTACATGCCTATAATCCCAGTACTTGAGAGATTAAGACAGGAGGATTGCAGGTTCGAGGCCAGCCTCAGAAACTTAGCAAAACTTGTTTTCAAATAACGTGTGTGGGGATGGTTGGGGGTATCTGTTGGAGATAGAATGTCCCTGGGTTCAATCCCCAGTTCCAAGAAAAAGAAAAGAAAAAAAGTTGTATCCAGAAGCTAGAGATCTAGTTCAGTGTAGTGCTTGCCTAGCATGCTCAAGGTCGTCGGTTCAATTAACAACACCACAAGCCAAATGTGGCAGTGCACTCCTGTAATCCCAATACATGGGAGGCTGGAACAGGAGGATTTGAGGACAGCCTCAGCAACATAGTGAGACCCTGTTTCAAAACAACAACAAAAAGAGCTGGGCGTAGCTCATAGGTAAGATGCCCCTGGGTTCAATCTCCAATTCCACAAAGCACACATGGCCCAAAGGAGAATAAAGAAGAGGCGGTGGCAGCAATGGCATTTTAATGGTTTTTACTTATATTCTTATTGATTATTAATAACCAGAAGAACTTTTTAAGGCAGTGATTCTTGGTGGAGCTGGGTTGGGGTCGATGCACCTCTCCAGGGAGGAGCTGGGGTTCCGAGGGGTGGGAAGGAGGGGCTGGGGAGAACAGCAACCAACAGCTTTAAACTCAGTACTGTTTCTTTCCTGAATTGCCCCATCCCTGTGTTTCTACTCCCAAACATAAACCCCTATCAATCTTTTTCTATTTTAAAGTTCAAGAGAGTTTATTTGACATGTCTGGAATGTTTCTGAAAACACGAGGTAAAGTGAAGTCTTTATATGTGAGCAGTCAGAACAAAAGTGTTAGTAAATTTTTCATTTCTTCTCATTCTCTGTTGTCTGGTGAAATAGTGCAGATTGCTGACCATTTGCCCTGGATGTTTTTTCTTGGTTCAGTAACCTCCCATCCACCTCTCTGGTCCATATTCTAAGCTAGAAAAGCATCTGCAGAGATACGACGGAGAAGAGACCTCCAGCGGCCTCAGGAACATGCCCACTGTTTCAGAGAGGAAATCCAGCAAAATGAATAAAGCTGTGGCTCCGTTCCTTGATTTCCCCATTCCTCCCGTGTCTCTCTCAATAGAGAAGGGACAGGGAGTAGCTACAAAGACACTGAGATGAAGCATAATGAGAGAAGTACATTTGACAGTAAAGAATGAACTTATACTAGGGGCAGTTGTGGATATGTTATCTCATTTAACTGCAGAATGGCCCAATTTTTGTTGTTGGTGGTGGTACTAGGGATTGAACCCAGGGGAATTCTACCTCTGACTATTCCTCTAGCCCTTTTTACTTATTTTGAAACAAGGACTCACTAGTTGCTGAGGCTGGTCTTGAACCTGTGATCCTCCTATCTCAACTTCCCAGTACTAGGACTATAGGCATGTGCTACCACATCTAGCTATAGTCCAGAGTTTGTTTGTTCGGTGTTTTGTTTGTGGTAATGGGAATTGAACCAGGGGCATTCTACTTCCAAGCTACACCCCCAGCCTTAGTTTTTGTTCTTTATTATTTTTATTTTATTTTATTTTTTGCAGGTGTGGGGATGGAACCCAGGGGCATTTGACCTCCGAGCTACACCTCTGCCCTATTTTTCTTTATTTCGAAACCAGATCTCACTGAGTTGCAGAGGGCCTCACTAAGTAGCTGAGGCTGTCCGCGAACCGCGATCCTCAGGTCTCAGCCTCCCGAATGAGCTTTTGTTCTTTATTTTGAAACAAGGTCTCACTAAGTTGTGGAGGGCCTCAGTATGTAGCTGAGGCTAGCCATGAACCCGGATCCTCCTGTCTCAGCCTCCCAAGTACTTGGATTACAAATGTGTGCCACCACACCCGGCTTATTGTTCAGATTTAATTATGACCAATTTAGAGATGTGGAAACCGGCTGAGCAGTACAGTTCTCGGGCGTGGACTTGACCCAGTGCCTGATGTAAAAGTCCATGCCAGCCAGGTGTGGTGGCGCATGCCTGTAAATCCAGTATTTAGGAGGCTGAGACATGACAGTTGTAGGTTTGGGGCCAGCTTCAGAAGCTTAAGGATGCCCTATTTCTAACTAATGAAGTAGCATCCATACCCTTGCTCACACTGGGGGGCGGTGGGGGCTGGAGAGCTCTTGCGCTGGTTTAGTCAGGTGAATCCCACCGTCGGAAGGCTGACAGTGAGCAGATGCTAGAATGCACATTAGTTTAGAGCACGGTGGCCTCTGGAGCCACACTTGTTGATCGCTGACCCTGACCTTGCCCTTCTTAGGGTGTGAGGTCCTTTTCCATGGCTCAGTTAAATGGCAATAGCAATAAAACCTACCTCATAGATCAGGTGTGAGACTGAATACAAAACACTGGTGTCTGCTGCTGTTATTACTAATAAAACAACCCTTAGCGGGCAGGGCCTGGACCATCTGTGTCCATGCTGCCCCGCACAGCTCCGGTGCCGTGACAGATAGTCCTGCCACACGTATTTCTTGAGTGGGTGACTGAGATAGATCCCTTGGCTGCCTCCTTTACTTCCTATTTCTGCCGTGTAGAGGCCGAGTTCAGGCGAACGTTGCTTAGCTTTGCTGAAGAGCCAAACTGGAATAACACGAAACTGGGCAGGTGATGGACGTTGGGATCTATAGCCTTTCAAATCAACCCTCTTATGAACAGACCTCCTCAAATGAGTAGCAGCACCATAAACTCCGTGAAAACCTGAATGGCTCAGATAAACAAATCTCTCTAATCCCTAGCACCAAGAGGGCTTCTCGCCCAAGGAATAGGTGATTCTTCAGGCATCTGTGATTTGCCAGGAAGACGCTTAGTCAAACGCTGTGTCCCACCTTGCTTTCTGAGTCCTCTTACCTTCTCCCCTGGCTCTGACTTGAATACAAGGAGGCCATAGGTTGCCTTCTGGCCTCAGAAGTGACAAATGTTTTACTTGTTGACAGGAGTCTTTTGATTGTCATATGAAGTGTGATTACCAATTATTTGACAGTGAATGTGTTTTTAATAACTAGTACATAATTTTAATAGGCCAATTGTGTACCTTCTCAAATTGTTTTGGGTTTTTTGTTTTATTTTGTTTGTTTGGTACTATGAATTGAACTCAGGGGCATTCAACCACCAAGCTATACTTCCAGCCCTTTTTATTTTTTATTTTGAAACAGAATCATGCTAAGTTGCTGAGGCTGGCCTCAAATCTACAATCCTCCTCTCTCAGCCTCCCAAGTACTGGGATTACAGCTATGTGCCACTAACAGGATCCCCTGAATTTTAAATGTTCTCTACTAGAAGAGTCTTTGCATTTGTCCCACCAGGCTTTTTGCTGGCATATTGATCTGTGTCAGTTTGTCCAGGACTTGCTTTGTTTCAAAACTGAAAGTCTTGTACCCAGGCGCAATCCCATTCCTCTGTTTCCATCCAGTGAGTAAGGAAGGTTGGCCATTCACCCGCTTTGTGCTGTTGTTAATTGGTCTACACATGGGTGGGCTGCCTTTGACTGATACCTGTGCACAGTGTAACTTAGGCACTAAAGAGCACAAATTCTCCAGAGAGCAGCGGGTTCAGAGAACCTTGTGCCCACAGGCTTCTCCTGTCACTTTTCTCTGTTCGGCAGTGGTGCCATTTGACTTTTACTAAGTCTATTAGTAGTGATGTTAAATCTCCCCAGCTAATCCCTGGGGGGTTGACAAACTTTCTGCAAAGGGCCAAATGGTAAATATTTGAGCTTGTGTGATACAGTTTCTGTAACTCAGCTCTGCCATGGTAGAATAAGATAGCATAGACGACCAGAGGCAGTGGGCATGGGCTTGGGATACATGTTTATTTTGCTTTTAGTACAATGATGGACATCTCATCATTTAGCAAAAATCAAAATTTAAAATTCTGAAACAACTTGAAAATTGATCTGTTGACTCCTGGGGGTCCTTGAGCCTCAGGAAGTGCTGCTGTGAGGATTAATTTTGGCTCAGATCCTGCTATGTAGGAAGTTTTACCCAGTTGCTATTCATATCTCTGTCGGATTTCTCAGTCTGAACAACCTACAATAATGTGTGAATGGAGTTTAACAAACCTCATCTGGGTTATTTTTGTTACACAGTACATGTTCATTATAGAAAAATTAGAAAATTGATCTGTGTTTCTTCATACAAAGAATTTTTAGGGCTCAGGATCTAGCATAGTGACAGAACATTTGCTGAGCGGCGCCTGAGACTCTGAGTTCAATCTCCAGCCTGGCAAAAAGTAAAGGGAAGAAAAAATTTTAAATTTTTTTCCTTCATTCCATAATGCGAAGCTAGTAATTTGTTATATTTTATAATTTCATTTTTAGGTAAGGGGGATAGAACCCAGGGGCATTTTACCTCTGAGCTACATCCCCAGCCCTATTTTTTATTGTTTATTTTGAAATAGGGTCTCACTGAATTGCAAAGGGACTCACTCAGTAGCTGAGACTGTCCGCTAACTGTGATCCTCCTGTCTCAGCCTCCCAAATGCCGGGGTTACAAGTGTGCGCCACCAAGCCTGGCTATATTTTATAATTACTTACACTTTAAAAAGCATAACTAGTAGCCAGGCACTATGGTACATGTCTATAATCTCAGTACTTGGGAAGCTAAATCAGGAGCACCACAGGTTTGAGGACACTCAGCAACTTAGCATGACCATGTTTTAAAACAAAAGATCAAAAGGGCCAGGGATGAGGCAAAGGGCCAGGATGAGGCAAAACACTCCTGGATTCCAATCTCCAGTGGATTCTAATTCCCAGTACCAAAAACATAAGTGTAATAGTTAACTTAAATGAATTCCTATGGGAAAATGTTCTCTGAGAAAGAACGTGGAGTTGGAAGTCTCCTGCTATTCTTATTAAGTCAGGCCTAGGTCCATCCTTCCCCTCTGAGATCCTTGGGCCTCAGGAAACCCTTGGGCCCAGTTCTTTGAGGGAAGAGGGTAGAGTCATTTAACAGTTTTCAAATTGGGAGCTTGGGTGATAGGAACTGTCTACGTGACAAATCTGCAAGTGGATGTCTAAGTATCCATTGTTCTTGATCTTGGACAGAACAAATGTGGATATAAAGAGAAATCCCTAATTTGCTGGCTATGGACTACTTTTTGAGTGTAGTCACTGAATATGGTTGGATATTGGGTATGTGGGGGAGAGGGAGGAAATGGAAGAGTGTTGTACTGGCCAGATAAAGAGCTGGGTCTCAGATGGTGGTCTGCATCTGGAGAAGTGCTCTTAGCAGCCATGACCAGCCAAGACCTACTGATTTTCTAGACATAAGACAAGGGAGGGGCCTGCCCTGGCATCTCCTTCTAGCTCCACGGTGGCCTAATGCAATCAAAAACTAATTGAGCTCACAGACAGCAGTGACAAAAGCAGCTCTGATGGCGGCACCACATTACCTGTATTGACATTAACATTTCACACCAGGATCCTACTCTGGAGCGACAATGAAGGGGTTGAGGAAAGAAAAGTTGAGGCCAATAGAATGGACAGAATCCTTAGATCAGTGGTCAGCAAGAGCAGTTAACATGGAGAAGGACATTTGTAACCAAGAGCCGCAGGCAGTTGAAACCCAGTTAGGGTGTGCTGTTTGGGCATAAAACCATGAGTGGAGGGTAGAAGGTCCTGCACCAGAAGCTGGGCTGCCCAGAGCCCTCCAGGAGACTGCCTTGGCTACTCTTGGTCCGAACTGTGGAAGTCATCTGCTGCCCCAGATTCATGGGCTCTTTTCTGTAGGAGGGCTTTTCAAAACAATCTGTAGTTTTCGTTTATTTTCTTGATGGTATCTCCACGAAGTATACCCAAGTGACCAAACCTTTTTTAAATGGAGCATCCTTAGCTTAAAGCAGGGCATTTTTACAAACTTAGTTCCATGCTTTTAACAGACATCTCATTTATTCCTTATGAGCAATTTATTTTTATAATATGTAAGCTGAAGGTCAGAGAGAGGGACTTACCCAAGGTCACACAGTTTGTTAAGGGGCAAAGCTATAATAGAAACAGAAATAAAAGAAAATGTGTGTGTTCCTTGTAACCAAGCCTGACAATATGTGTATAAATGATCCTGGTTATTTATTGTTTGCTCCAGTCATAGAGGACCAACTGTGTGTTGTTTCCATTCATTCTGTTGTATTAGCAAACATTTTCATTGTCCAGATTGTCCTCGTGTATGGAAATGTAACATATGCAGCCTGTTTAATTTTGTATTTGTAAATCTGACTTGATTTCCTTTTTGGCAACAACTGCTGTCTAGAGAAAAGAAAAGCTTCTTCTTCATGTCTGTTTAAAGTGACAAATATCGAGCAAGTAATAAAGATAGAAAGCATTAATTACATACTTCTAAGGATTTAAAGGTCAGACAAGCTAACTGTGTATGCTTTGCTCACTGGAATGTCTGTCTTTTGAAATTGTGCCAGGACCAGCTTTGTTCCTACAATAAAAGGCCACATTTTAGATAGCCATCAACTCAGTTTGGTATCCAAAAATTATACCCGATTGTTGCTTTTGTGGCCACATCTTCTAAAAGTTTAGGGCTCGTATTTCTGACGTTAATGTGATTTGTTTCATGATACACCCCCTTTGGCCATGTTTAGTTACTATGTCTCATTTCGATTTCCTCTGTTCTTCCCTCAGCTTATGTTGGAGTCTGTCAGCTGCTGCTATGTACATGTCAGGAGAGTGACTTGTAATGTTTATTAATACAATGTCAGTCTTGCTGTTGAAAAACTGTGATGCTTCTCAGAAGGTTGCTATAGAACGAAGCGTTTGATTTCCAGATCCTGTCTGCACTGCGTGGTGAATACATTCTCAGATGTTATGCAGTTCACTGACCTGACAGTTATGGAACCCCGCCTGGGACCCCATTTCAGTAGGACATATTTGAGCAGAAACAGTTTGCAAAACTTTACACACTTAGACTCCTGCCAAGGCAAACTGTTAGCCACTTGAGTTTGTTATAAATACCCAGTGGCAGTGGTTGGAAGTAGCCCACGGTGTGTTTTATATTCTGAACTGAATGTGAATGTCTTTGCGGTTCTATAGAGTAGTAAATAATTGAGTTTGATTAGGGAGAGGGACCTCATTATCCCCCACCTGTGCCCAGCTGGAAGGGGAGGGTCGAAATGAAGCCATTAGCTGTCTCTCTTACTGGCATCTCAAAGAGCTCAAATACATCTGTGTCTTATTTTCTTTTCTGGCACAATCAGTCGAGCAAGCTAAGCAGGCATGACCGGATTTGGCAAGTCCCAAGGACTCTGGCAAGATACACAGGGAGAAGGCGGAGGGCAGTCATTTTGGCTTCTCACTGCCCATTAGTCTAGCGAGTTATGTTTTTGGAAAATGTCTGTTTTGAAAAAGAGTACTTCGTCCAATGTCAAACATCACATGCTCACACAATACGCTTTGATCTTTAAAAAAATTTTTTTGGTCATTGCAAGGGGAAACAAACTGTGGCATTCACACCAGTATGAACTCTCTTTGTGGATCAAGTAATACCCGAAGGACTTACTTAAAAGCATGCGTGCTGGTGTTATTACAGAGCTTTCTCTTGCTCATATATTTTTAGTTTCGACCCTGAAGTGCTAGGGAATGAACATGCATAGAAATGGGGCGGAGCAGGACAGCAGTAGTGTCTCTGTCACTGTTGTAAACTAGTCAGGACCAGGGGACTGAGCGATGCTCCTGGTGGCCTTTTCCCGCTTCTGGAAACAGAGACTGTGGCTTGTGAAACCATGGCATGCTCCAAGGTCTTTACAAAAGGGTCTTGTAGGTCAAACGGTCAGTCTGAGAGTCAGAACGTTTATATCAAACTGAATGTGCTACAGGGGAAGCTGAACCTTTTCTCTAGATTGGTCAGTGTTTCTAATCTAAAGGTCGTGAGCCTCCCTTCTGAGCTATTGAGAGGGTAAAAACACAGGCTTCCGAGTTGGGCCAATCTAGGTCAAGTATTGGCTCCTCAGGACTTATTACCAGCTGTGTAACTTGTTAACTTGCTGTGTAACTCCAGGCAAATGTCTTAACCTGGCCAAGCCTTACTTTCCTCTGTTCTGAAATGGGACTGATAGTGCGCCTACCTTCTAAGGGAGATAATGGAAGTAAAGTAAGTGGTCAGTAAATGTCAACTGCTCTCACCGGCGCATCACTATCGCTTCTTCATATACAGGAAGAAAAGCCCATAGTTATTATGATATAATGGTTGTTACTTATAAGTATTTATTCAATGAGTTGTATATGGTAAACATTTTATAAATACAATCTTACAGTCTAACAATTATTATCATTTCCTTTTGTCCATGAGAAATTGAAGTCAGAGTGACCATGTCATTCACCCAGTGAGTGCAGAGCTGGGCCTCCAGACCAGCCACTTCCTCTAGATCTCGCTGGCTCCACTGCCTCCGGGTTGCCACTGTCTTTCTTGACATGGTACAGTGGCAATCCACAGCTGTGTTCTGAGGTGCCATTCCCCACTAGGCAGCTTCTCTCTCTCTCACCTCTGCGTGGCTGGGTTAAGTGCCCCTCTATCTCAGCAGCACCCTGAGCTTGCCTCCAGTTTTGAGCTTATCTCAGAGAACTAAGATTGTTTGTTGGCATTTCTCTCCACTGAACTGAGCTGCTACATAGGGACCATATTGTTGGTTTCTGAATCCAAAATAGTAACTTTAGTGGATGAGTGACCTCAGGTAAGTTTCCTGATGCCCCTAGCCTATTTCTGCAAAATGGTCTAATAATAGTATGTATTTTGGAATTGAACAAGTTAATACAGATGTTTTATAAATGCCTGAAACATCACTGGGCACATAGTAAGTATTCAGCAAATAGTAATTGCTGCTGTTATTTTTTGATGCTTACATAGTGCATTGTGTACTATGCAAATCAAAAAGCTCTTAATAAGCCGGACATGGTGGCCCACACTTGTAATCCCTGCGCTTGGGAAACAGAGACAGGAGGATCGCGCAGGTTCGAAGCCAGCCGTGCTGCCTTAAGAGACCCTGTTTCCAAATAAAAAAGTATAAAATAGGTCTGGGAGTGTAGCCCAGAGGTAGAAGGGTTTCCAGGAACCCCAGTACCACCACCAAAAAAAAAAAAAAAAAAAAAAGTCTCATTGCATTTATCTGCCATACTACCATGATTTTTAACTTTCACCATTCTCATCCAAGCCAGTGTGGTTCACACTGTCAACGAGGAAGCTTTGAAATCTGAGCCCAGGATGTCTCCTTTGAGCTTCAGGAGGGTGGGTGCCTAAGCGGGTGAGGCTGCTTGCTGACAGTGCCCTGAATACTGCCACCAGCCCCAGAAGATCTCACGTTTTAATGCCCCTGAGTCAACTGTTCCAGTTATGAGCGCTGCGATCCACTCCCTATAAATAGTCTCTGTGCAGGAGGTCGCAGAGGGAGGGGCTGCGCGGGGCCTCTTGTGATGACCAAGCATGGCTTGGGTCAAGGAAGGAGATGGCACTAACACTGGGGAACCCCTTTCCTAGCCGCCCGCCTCTGTGCCAGGTGCTTGTGCTCGTGCAGTTCTGAAGGGAAGTGGCCTCCTTGTCCATGGCTGCAGCTGAGTTCTCGCATGCTAGGGCGCCATTTTTGGTTAGCCATGGAAGCAGGATTTCACTCCCGGCCCCTGCACCCGTCCAGCGCGCTGCCTTCTCGGGTTCTGGTTCTACCTGTGTCCCTCCCTGTGTGGAGAATCTGCTTTTCAGATGAAGACCTGTGCCCTGTTGTCTGCATGTCTCCCTCATTAGCTCAGGATTAGAACCCTGGTTTACTACTTCATAGAGCGATGCCCATAGTATTGGCTTGGTGCTGTTATCAGAACTTCTGTGCGGTAACTCGGTGGCCTTGCACAGACATAGAGCTGAATTCTTCTGGTGAGTAATCTCTTTTTAAAATGCTTGTGCGTTTTTCAGTGCTTACAGACTTGACAGGGCCTGGCTGTGAATTGACTGAAGCGCTCCTGGCAGCATTTAGTCAGCTCCCTGAGTGGAGTTTCATCTTGGACCAGCGCGGGCAGCTGAAGAGCTGCGGGGAGGCAGCGGCCTCCGCTTGCTCGGCATCCCCGGAACGCCCTTCCTGGGAGGCAATCTGCCTGCCTGCCTGCCCACAAAGGGAGCAGGCTCCGAGCGGGGTCTGTGCGGGGCCCGCCTGTGCTTCTGGGCTGGTTACCTGTGTGCAGGCCACAGCCCACGGGAAGGGAGGGCAGACTGGCAGCATGCATTTCCCTCCGGCTGTTGTCATCTCTGTCAGGCCCAGTGCCCTTTGTGAAATGAGAGCAGCTTTAAAAGATGTATTTCAATAGACATTTTAGAAAGCCCGTAAAGAACACTAAATGTAAAGAAACGAGGCATAAAACCTGGAATGTTTGGTAGTCAAGCCGAAAATTGTGGTGGCAAGTCTCCCTTTCCATTTATTAAAGAGGAACATAACAGTAGCCCCTAGATAGATAAGGAGAACCACTGACATTTTGTACTCTTCCATATTTTGTTTGTTGTTGTTGTTGTTGCTTTATGGTACTGGGGATTGAGCCAGGAGCGCTCTACCTCTACCTCCAAGCTATACCCTCTACCCCCCCCCACCCCTTTTTTAGAACAGGGGCTCACTAAGTTGCTGAGGATCTAAGTTGCTAAGGCGAGCCTTGAACCTGGGTCCTCCTCTTTCGGCCTCTCAAGTACTAGGATTACAAGCATGTGCCACCATACCTAGTTGTACTCTTCCATTTTAGAGAGGTAAATGTTTATTTAGAAACCAACTGTTGCCCGCTTTGCCCCCAGTGGTACTCTGAACAGGGAACCAGATTCAGAGTTGGTGTTCGTCTGGAGGAAAGGGAGTGGAGCTCGAGACCTGAGGAAACTTTCATTACATCTGTCTTGTGTGCAGTACGCAGGGCAGAGCCCCTTTCTCCTTTTAACGTGCACGTTTTTACAGAAATGGAACCCCAGAGTGAGATGCCGCTCACTCGAGGAGGCGCGTCGAGCGCCCTGCACACCCCTTCCCCTGCTGGTGTTTTCATCTTCCTCTCATGAACCCTGCTACCCTGGCTGCAGCTCGGAGGCTGTAAAGGAAGATGGAGAGCCGAGTTACCTCAGAATGATCACTATCGTTAACATTCACGGGTGGTTCACTTATCATTCCTGACTGCACAGACATGGCAGCCGCGGAAGCGTCCGCAGGTGTAGCATGGTGATACATATTACATTGTGCCACAATGGATTTATGTATTCTGTAACAAAAGAAAAGTGTAATGAAAAAATACAGAAGGTAATCCTTTATTCCTCCACCACACAATTTATCAGTAATGCCTGTGGATGATAAGTGCCAGGGATTTCCTCTGCTTGCTTTAACCTTGTCACCTAGGTGCATTTTGGTAAAATGACAGAAAAATACAGACTGGGGATTTTCCTTCGTTCAAAAATCTTTTAAAAGGACACTTTTAATTTATGGAAGTTAGTCCAAACACAAGGCTTCCTTTTGAGCTTTTAGTCTGCTTTTGCTGAAAAAGATGAACGTATTGGCTTGAAGTAATGCTATCAGCGAGCAGCAGTTCAGGAGAGAATGTAAGCAATTTATAAGCAGACCCAAATCTGCAGTGGTTCAGGAGGAACCCAGGCAGATCCAACAGGAGGAGTTCATGAGGTCCAGGCCAGGACTAGTTCATCAGGACCAAAGAATTTGTGTTCCTTTTCCAGCCCTACTCATCCATCGCCGACATATTGTCACAGATGGAGTGCACACTGCCTTCCGAGGAGAAAGCGGGGAAGGCAGATCTGAGCGTGGTTGATTGGCATTTGTTCCAAACACACACTGGCCTGGCGCCAGAGCAAATACCCCCAAGTTTTTAAACGCACAAGGCACTTTACATTTCAGTGCTCTTGCCAAAGTATCACTTACTGCATCGCTCCCTAAATATAGTTTTTTAAAAAGAGCTATTTCTTATTTTGCTTTGATCAGTAAAATAAACTTTTAAAGATTGTTCTGGGATGGGGTCCAGCTTCCAAGGTAAAGAACGGCCAGGGCACAGGCATGATTCAGTAACAGAGTGTTCAGTAAAATTAGCTTGACAGTTCTCAGGCCTGCTGTTCGATAGCAAGAACTTGACCAAGTTAAAATGGATGGTTGTGCTGGCCAGACCAGCATCGGCTTTTGCTTTTTAACAAATGGAATGTCAAGGATTAAACAGCAAGCCGTATGGAGAGGAGGGTTGTGGAGATGTCTCTGTGTTAGGGAAGCAAATTGGGTTGGTTTTGAGATCGGCCCCCAGCCCCTGTGGAGAGCTAGCCACCTGGTTGGGCCCAGCCTGGGTTTCAGGCTTCTTCCCAGCCTGTCCTACCACTGGGAAGCTCTTCCAGGGCTTTGCTTGGGGCTTGGCTTTTCTTTCAGATTTCTTGTCAGTCTGAAGTTCTGCCATGTTTTTTTTGGCCACGTTTCCCTTTGAGAGTCTTATGGGGAAATGGGAATGCGACCAGACTCCTTGTGGCAATTCCCATGTTCCATAGTTGGAAGCGTGGGTCCTGTTTGTTACATGAGCTACTTGGAATTGGCCCCTTTTGTTCCTGTGCCCAGGCATAGTGGGGAGTATTTGTGATGCTTGCTCTTGCAATTAACAGTCTTGGTGAAGATATACCTGACTCAGAAGATGGGCTGCTATTTAAGTATTTGTTCTTTAGCTATTTTTTTCTATCTAAATGAAGCCCTCCTGTACCCAGTTTGATTGACTAAAAACTTACAAGTAGTGCTAGTGTTTTGTCTTACATTTATTTGTGCCTTCGTTAATTTTTTTATTTTCTAGAAGTAAGTAGATGAAAACATTCCCACTAAAGTGCATACAGACTGTATATTTAAAAAGACCTGTAAGTTGGGCATGTTGGCGCTTCCTAGTACTTCAGAGGCTGAAACAGGAGAACCTTAAGTCTGAGGCCAGCCTCAGCAGCCTGGCGAGATCCTCACCACTTAGTGAAACTCTATAGAGCCAGGCATGGCAGTGCTGCTTCTCATGCCGTTATCTACGTGGCTGAGACAGGATGACTGCACACTCGTGGCCGGCCTCAGCAGCTTAGGGCCTTCATAACTTATTGAGATCCTGTTTCAAAATAAAAGAATAAAATAGGGCTGGGGATATAGCTCAGAGGTAAAACCCCTAGGTCCCATCCCCAGTACCACGAAAATGAATGAATAAGTGAATGAATTAGAGCTGGGGGTATAGCTCAGAGGCAGAAAACACCTGAATTCAATCCCAAGTACCACAAAAAATAAAAAACAACTAACTAACTAAATAAATAAATAAATAAGTGTCTTACGAGCCAGTTAGGAAGAACCTTTTCTTTTCTTCCATAGAAATTGCTTTGGGGTATATATCCCCAACCCCCAGCATACACGCCTTGTTTCTTTCTCTAGGCTTTATTTATTTATTTATTTATTTATTTATTTATTTTTATTCATTTTTGTGGTGCTGGGGTGGAAACCAGGGGTTTTTCTACCTCTGGGCTATATTCCCAGACCTATTTTATACTGTATTTGGAAACAGGGTCTCACCAAGTTGCTGAGAGCCTCACTCAGTAGCTGAGGCTGGCTTCAAACCTATACAATCCTCCTGCCTCAGCCTCCCAAGCGCGGGGATTACAAGCGTGCGCCACCACGCCCGGCTTAGGCTTTATTTTTAAAGTGGTAGGATCTGCTTGCTGTGACATCTACTAACACAGGCCAAGTTCCTCAGTTGTCAATCTTTGCCGCTGGGTTTGGCTTGGGAGCCAGCACTAGGAACCCAGCATGCCACTAGGCCTACCTAATGGCCTGGCCAGTTAGACCCAACTTGATTTTAATTAGAAAACCTTCCCTAACCTAGCCTTGCTTTCACTTAGAACTGCTTGCAGTAGAATGTCTCCCACCCCCACATTAAAAATAGATTTATTCAACCTGTTTTTAAATAGTTGGCAGTAGCCGAGCATGGTAGCATACACTTGTAATCCCCGCCCTTGGGAGGTGGAGACAGGAGGATCGCGCAGGTTCGAAGCCAGCCACGCTGACTTAAGAGACTCTGTTTCTAAATAAAAATATAAAAATAAGTCTGGGAGTGTAGCCTGGAGGTAGAAGGGTTTCTAGGAACCCCAGTACCACCAATAAATAAATAAATAAATAAATAAATAAATAAATAAATAAATAAATAGTTGGCAGTGAACAATAATAATTGATGTATGCTCTTTTTTGGTGAAGTACTGGGGGTGGAACCCAGGGACATTCTATCTCTGAGCTACACCTCCAGCCCAGTGTTTATTTTTTAATTTTGAAATAGGGTCTCACTAGATTAATGAGAGTCTCATTACTTGCTAAGGCTTTCCTCAAACGTGCCATCCTCCTGTCTCAGCCTCTCAAGTACTGAGATTACAAGCTTGCATCACCACGCCCAGCTTGCTTACTTTAAAATATTCTGAAACACAATGATGATTGCAGTAATATCTCTCTGGTTGAATGTTGGTAAAGATTTAATATTTGTCTTTTCTTACAGAAATGCTGCTCATGGATTCTCCCTTATTCAGGTGGACAACACAAAAGTCACCATGAAGGAAATCTTGCTCAAGGCAGTGAAGCGAAGAAAAGGATCCCAGAAAATTTCAGGTGGGGCTTAACCCTTAGTTAAAAGGGCTTAAGGGGGGGGTGTGTGTGTGTGTGTGTGTGTGTGTGTGTGTGTGTAAGAGATTGAGGGATGGCTAGATTGTTTCAGATATCGTTACTAGAAGGTTTGATCAGCAGGTCTCTGGCAAAAATAAATAAGAATGATTTTATGCTTCCCTTGGCTGGGCCGTAGAAACGGAGTAGGTGGCATATGTGAGGAGAATGTGGTCATATCAGTAATGGACATTCCATCGCTAATAATGTGCAGATTAAGACAAAGCTACTTGCATTAACCCTTAGTTTGATATCTCAAAAGCTGTCTCAAAAACTGAACCATTCTTGAACTTGAGTCACTGCCTTTAATTTCATATTTTTACATAGTTTTGCACAGGAGAACTTTTGGTCACTAGTGTTTAAGATATGGGGGGGTTCTCTTCATTTTTACTAAATAAGGGCAACAACAACAAAAGATTTTAAAAATGATTAAATCACTTAATATGCACAAATAACCCATTTATCTTTAAATCCTCATTATCTAACTTTATATAGAAAATAGGCATATGGTCCTAGCTATGATATTTAAAGGATATAGAAAAACAATATTACTGGTATTAAGAAATAATTATTTTGAGAAGTAGTTCAAGATTTGTCATACTACAAACAACTTTAATATAAATCAACCTACACATGACATTTCAAATATCTCAGCTTTGTAAATAAAGAGGCTTCTTAAACACCTTTGATTTCGCCTTTTGGAAAGGAAAAATAGCATTGCTCAGGTTGAAGAAAATAGTTTTGTGCTCTTTTTAAGGGGAGGCATATAATCTGTTCCAGATTTAATTAGCTATCTTCAGATGAAAGCTGAAGTTTTAATAAAAGTTAGAAGAGATAACACAGTGAAGGACACGGATGAGCTGTCTCAAGGCCATATTCCAGGGGAACGATAAGAGCTGTAAAAAATGGCAGAGGAGAGCAATTGAATGGAGCAATGAAAATCTGATTCTCATAAAAAAGAGAGAGAGAGAGAGATGCTGGTAGGGGCGGTTGTAGATGAGACCTGCTAGCGTCTGCAAGCAATTTGGATGCTTGCCAGGAGTCATTGTTCACCCTCGGCTGTGGCGGCTCCGTCCAGATGTGCCAACTGCACGTTTCGGCTTTTGCCAGCTGACTGCGCCGTTTGATAACCAGCTCTCTGGATGCCCATCACTGGCCGCAGAGATAGAATTAAATGATGATGATCTTCCCACAAGTTGGGAGAGGAAACAATGCATATAAATCTTGATTTCATCTCAGCATGAGAAGTCTTTATCCATCATCACTCATAATGAACAAGTCGTTAGCTGGGATGAATGGTGTTCTGGTTTTTCCAAACACCTCTTTTGTTCAGTTTTTGGGTGACTTTTATCTATTGCATGGGGGTCAAACCTCTTTGCATTTAGGGGCTGATTAAAGAGGCATAGCCTCTCCTTCCCAGGGGAAAGTAGATGTTTTGGGGTTCCAGGTGCCAATTTAATAGCTTTTAAATAGCTTCAGATACTCAAAGATGTTTAATAAGCATCCATCCTCCTTTAGAATGTAGGGTTTTTCTCTTATTTTTTCTCTAGATTTTTTATGTAATAGTGTATTTTATAATTCTTTATAATTGAAGAATGCATTATTTTAAATTGTCCAGGAAAGGTAGAACTTTTAAACCTTAATAGAAATTCTGCTGTTATTGATGTCTTAGACCATGAAACCCCTCTGAGCTTACTGGGATACTACTGAGACAGTGTCTCTTTGGCTCCAGCCATCTCTGTCCAATCTTATACTGCTTATCTGTGTCCGTCCCCAGCATCCACATTTGTCATACACACATTTATTTATGCTCACCTTTGTGTAAGCGTTCCTCCCATTCCCATCAGAGTCTTTGCCAAGGATATAGACTCCTTATCCAGAAAACAGTGGTCTGCATTATTTATTCTTTTCACACTAGAGATGCAAATTGAGATTGATACATTTACATAAGTTACTTCATTTTATTAATCCAAAAAGCTATTAAAAATAAGAAACTCTTTCAATTGCTTTATTAATTCTGGTCTCATGAAGCAGAAAGATCTACAGTTTTTGAAAGATAGCATGGTAAAATCAGGTTATATCTTGTGTTTTTGAACTTGGTATTGTGGAGTGGACTTCTTTTGGGGGGTGATTAATGAAAAGAGAAAACCCCTTTTGTCATAGAGGGAAACACAAGTGCTGTTGGTGCTCACAGTTGGCTATGAAATACTTGTCACTTGGCCCATTTTGACACATGATCTCAGTCATGAACTTGGTGGGAAGAGATGACAAGTTAGAGGCACTCATCCTGTGCTCCTAAGCTTTGCCATATGATCCACTTGGTCTGTGGAAGAAGGTGTGTGTACACCCCACGACCAGCACAGGATCAGGGTACTCAGCCCTCAGTAAGGGGGGTACCACTTAAAATTAAGCAACACATGTGTGCCAGGTGGGGTCAGTGGTTCTTACACTGCTTATTCATTAGATGTTAGTTCTACCAGGAAAAGATTTCAGAAATCTTTTTTGTTTGTTTGTTTGCTTGTTTGTTTTGTTATAGGACTGGGTATTAAACCCAGGGCATTGTACCTCCAAGCTACATCCCCAGTCCTTTTTATTTTTTATTTATTTAATTAACTAACTTATAGTACTGGGGGTTAAACCCAAGGGCATTCTCAGAGGAGCTATACCCACAGACCTATTTTTCATTTTTTTATTTTGAAATAGGGTCTTACTAAATTGTGGAGGGCCTTACTAAGTAGTTGAGGCTGGCTGTGAACCTGTGATCCTCCTGTCTCAGCCTCCCAAATACTGGATTATAAGCATGGACCACCATGCCTGGCTTAATGTTTTATTGTGAAATAAGATCTCACTAAGTTGCTCAAGAAAGAGGATTGAGAGAGAGAGCAACAGTGGGGGGGGGGAGAGAATGTATGTGTGTGTTTTAACTTGGGATTGAACTCGGGGGCATTTTACTTCCAAGCTTTGCCCCCAGACCTTTTTACGGTTTTTTGGGTTTTTTTTTTTTTTTTTTTTTTTTTTTTTTTTAAACAGAGTCTTTCTAGGTTTCTGAGAGTCTCACTACAATCATGAGACTTTTCTTGAACCTGTGATCCTCCTGTCTCAGCATCCTAAGAACTGAGAGATATGTGTGCCACCACTCCCGGTTCAGAATCCCTTAATGGGCTGAAGTGGGATTCTGTTCTTACCTGCAGACTTTGATCTTCTCTCCTCCGTATTCCAGACTTGACCATACAGCTCTTCATTTAATATAACAGTACATTTAGAATTTGAATTGTCTCATTATTAATTAAGGTATGGCTTACTCTGTTTATTGTCCTTTCTTCTGGAACATGCTTCCCAGTTTTTATTTGTAAAAAATTAGAAACTAGTAGGTGTTTGAACAGGAAGTCTTTTTCATTTAGGTAAATAGCTGTGTCAATAGAAACCTTCAGAGTTTTAAAACATTTTTGCTGTTTAGGATAGAATATCATTAAAACCATTTGTAGGCCGGGTGTGGTGGTGCACACTTACAATCCCAGCATTTGGGAGGCTGAGACAGGTGGATCCAAGTTCACAGACAGCCTCAGGTACTTAGGCCCTTTGCAACTCTATGAGACCCTGTTTCAAAATAAAGAATAAAAATTAGGGCTGGGGATGTAGCTCAGAGGTAGAATGCCCCTAGGATCTACCCCCATTACGCCACAAAAAAAAAAACCAAAAAACAAAAAAAAACCCACTTGTAACTAATCTAAAATTTTGGCTTGCATTATTTGTAATTTCATCAAGACATAACCATTTAGTTTAAGAGTTTTTAAGAGTTTGTCTGTACCTTGACATTTGGAATCTACTACATTAGCAGAAAGTCCCCATTATTGAAGAAATAACAAATGGAGAATTAGGTTTCCTTTTACTAATTTTATTAGTTAGGTGAGTGTGTTTTGACATAGTTAAAACAGCCTATCAGGTCCCTCAATTTAGCCAGTAAAAATCCACTATTCTGTTATTTAGTGAATAAACACCTTAGCTCATCAGTTTCTCCATCTGTTAAGGTCACTTTCATGATCATCTGAACTTCTTAGTATTTTGTTTATTGCTGTTGTTGTTTAAAAATACTGTTAACTACCAGTCTCGACCAATCTCTTAATGTTCTATATTGGGTATGACAGAGATAGTGTTGGGAAACAGAGGTAGATCAGTTTTAGTCTTAAAATGGACACAGATAGCAGGTACCTCTTGGTCTATAAAAGAGAGAAGGCTGCCAAGTGAGATTTGCCAAGCAGAATAGATTTCTGCAGAGCTCTGATTCAATATTCATTCTCATTTTCAAATTGTGGTGTTTTCTCTGATGAAATATTGAACAGAGCTGTATTAACTTTTTCTTATCCTATCTACTGCCTTTTGATGTGAAACCAATTTTTATTAGTTTGACAATCCTTTTTAAAAGTTCTTAAAATATTGTTAATAAGCCTGATATCATTCATTCCTACTTTTCTCTTACAAAGTTTTCCCTAGAACTTGAAAGAAAAGTGTTAGCTTCAACAGATGAACTCTCTCTTACCATCTATAGCTGTGTAGAGTCATAGAGCATCTACCGATGGCAAATTGCCTGTTTTCCTAAGACCCCTAGGTGGTCACCAAAGGGCAAATCAAACAGTACTCCTACTAGAAGCAGAGAGAGGGAGTGTACAGCCACCATTCTGGTCTGAGGAGCAACTAATGGTGGCATCTTTGGATCCTCAGGTTGTATCTTGAAAAAAATCTCATAAAATTTACATATCGGTGTATAATGCATTTGTAGCCGTGTTGTACATTCACTCAACATATGCCCCATTTATTAGACCTGTGCTAGGTCCAGGTAGACAGTAGTGAAGATCAACAAGGCCCTTGCTGAAGAGGACCTTATACACTAAGGGGCATAGAGAGGAAAGCAGCAATCAGGAAGAGCTCCGCCATTGTGCAGTGTGTCCAAAGAACTCCCCCCAAGGAACCAGTACTTGAGCATTTAGGCTGTGAGAGGTTGAGGGGTAGGGAGGGACAGTGCCATTCAAAGCCATGGCTTACCATACCTAAATATAAACAGAACATTTTAGATTACTTTGCAGTTAAATTTACTTAACTCCTCCACCCCAAGATAGTAGTGAATCCAACCTGTAGGAGACACATAATCGTTGTCCAGCACAGTAAAGGGTCCAGTTGTCCACTCAATCACTGAGCTACATACCCTGTTGTTAGTCTTAAATTTCCCTGCACCATCTCCCCATGTCTTAGTCTTAACCTTTAGCAAGACACATCAGTTTTATCTCTAGAATATATCCTAAATCCATATATTCTAGAATATATCCTTTCCCATCTCCAATGGATGACCCAAATCACAGTAACTTTCATCTGGATTGTTGAAGTGGAGCCCTGGCTGGTTCTCCTGCTTCTGCTCTTAGCTCCCTCCAGTCCATTGTCTACACAGCAATCAAAGTATGAATTAAATCATGTCTGCTCCAAACCCTTTAGTGACTTTTCTAGTTGCATTCCAAATAAAATCCAGACTTCTGACCACTATGAAATACACTGAGGCACAAAGAGAAAAAGGGATGTACCGGACCTATGAACCCGAAGAAAGAAAATAACTGGAAAGAAACAAGGACGGAAGTGCAGAGGTGGTGGTTGGAGTATGATGGTACACCAGGCAGACACTGGGTGGGAGGGAGGGAGGAACTTAGGGACTTGCTTACAGGATCATTTTGCAGTGCAATACACAGTTGTCCTTACTTTCATGCCAGATAGACCTAGAAAATTGTATACAAATTAATTTATTGTTTAGCAAGAATGCTTTAAAGATGGGCTTGCCAAAAGTAAGACCTGTTTCAAGGGAAAAAGGGCTGATGTATTGACTGCCTTTGGGTAAGAGGTATTACCTCAATATGTCGAACACACCTACAAAGTAATTATTATGCTTATTTTATAGATAAGACTTTAGAATCATTAAGAAATGAATAGAAAAAAATGGTGCGTTTTTATTTGGGAGGCTGACACAGGAGGATCGCAATTTGCAGACAACCTCAGCTACTTAGTGAGGCCCTCTGCGACTCAGCGAGACCCCGTTTCAAAATAAAAAATAAAAATAGGGCTGGGGGTGGAGCTTGGAGGTAGACTGCCCCTGGGTTCCATCCCCAGTACCAAAAAAAGGGTGCATTTTATAATTGAGGAATTATGGATACTATAAGTGTAATTAGGCACTTCTCTGAGCCTTCCTTTCCCCAGCTCTGAGACAAGTTAGTTACCCAAATTTTCATAGCAAATAAATGGAGACTTTAAATTGAAGCCCAGGCTTTTTTGACCTCAAAGCCCATAGTCTTTTTATTTGTACCATGTTGCTTATTAGAACCCTAATGGGAGAACAAATTTAAAATTCTGTAAACAGAAATGTTCATTGATTGTGAGATCTAAATGCACTAGGGAAGAGCAGCATTTAGAGGAACCCTGTGGTGAGTCTGGATATAAAGCCAGGAATTCTTTTTGTAATTGCACAGTTTGTCTGTATTGGTGTCAGTTTTAATGTTTTATGTCTAGCTTTCTTAAAGCAACATACACCTGGCCTGAGCTGCCCTGTTAAAAAGGGAAACCCATATATGTTGTAGACAGAGTCAGGATTTTAACACTGTTTGAGCCTGAAACACTGTCCATAGGCTCACATAAGCTAAAGAATCTGCTGTTGAATGCGTCCTGCTTCATGAGTAATTGTAAAGACAGAAAACCCAGTACACTTTGCTCTGTGGAAATAGTTTGTAAGCCAGGGACACAGAGGCATGCTTTCCTTATGCTGTAGCAGATGATCGAAAGAAAGAAAGAAAGAAAGAAAGAAAGAAAGAAAGAAAGAAAGAAAGAAAGAAAGAAAGAAAAGGTAAAAAGGACTGTTTAAATGTGAGTTTTGTTTGTTTGTTTGTTCGGTTGGTTGGTTTTTTTGTGTGTGTGTGTGGTTTTTTTTTTTTTTTTTTTTTTGCGGGTCTGGGGGTGGAACCCAGAGGCATTTGACCTCTGAGCTACACCCCCTGCCCATTTTTTCTTTATTTTGAAACAGGGTCTCACTGAGTTGCAGAGGGCCTCACTAAGTAGCTGAGGCTGTCCGCGAACCGCGATCCTCTAGGTCTCAGCCTCCCAAATGCTGGGATTACAAGCGTGCGCCACCACGCCCGGCTTGAGATTTCTTAAGGCAGTAATTTCTGCAGATAGCTGTTCTTCCTTCTGAAAGAATAGATGATCATGCTGATGCCACTCAGGAGTGGGAGCTGAGTAAGAAATAAAGACCTGATATTCAGTATCCAATGACCCAGTGGGAAAATGATATAGTAAATTAGGGCAGCCGAGGTGTTTAAATGTATAACTCAGAAGTGCCCCAGGCAAGAAGCTCCAAGTTACAGGCTCTTCCTCGCCTCCGCTCCACCTCTTCATCTTGCCGTTTCATCTCACCTGAGCCTCCCTCTGTCTGGAGTGCTCGGAGCTCCTGATGGATCTTCTCTAGTATAGAGCAAAGCACGTTAAAGATGGCATTGCAGTCAACTATTTTATCCAGAAAGCCTGGAAATTTAGAGAATTTATGTCAAGCAAAAATCTTTTGGAACCACTTTAGAGACCCAATTATTTTAGAAGGGTGTTATGAGCTCTCGCAACTGCCACATCAGAAAAACTTGAAATATATCATTCGCCAAAACTACATTTGACCGGCATTTACTCTTCCTGCTAGTCGCTAATCTTTCAGAAGTTCCCTTTCCATTACAAAATCTATTCATTCACTTCATCCAGGGCAGTCAGAAGCATGAATTAGATTAATGAAAGAGCAGAGTGAGAGGAAGAGAAAAGACCTAGACCCTGGGAGAGGCTGTGCAGCGGAATGGTGGCTCGCAGCTGCGGCAGAGGGCTTTCCTGGCCCACTGGGGTTTTAATTCTAGAGCACCACGAATTTAACAGCAGCCCCTTGGGAAATAATGCTGCATTAAATGTACGTATCGATTATAAGCTGCATCCTGATTTTAGAAATGCTTGGGAAAAAAACCATCTATCTTAGAATTAAAGAACTCTGGTGACTCTGTGTGTAATCACTTACTTAACCTCTCCAGGCTCACTCTCCCCAGTTCTCAGGTGGGGGAGTGAGAGGATTTGCAAAGGCACCATGTGCATGGGCCGAGTGCTCCCAGGTGTGCCGCATGGCTCTGAGGCGTCGTCATCGAATGCTGCCTGGTCTGTGCCAGGGCTGTTCTAGAAATCAGGTGGAAACCCCAAAGAGAACACAGAAAAAGAGGCACTAAAAATGGCAGGTGAGCAGGAGCGTACCAGCTGCTAAAGCACGCAGATAGGAGAGTACAGTACTTAAAACTACTAGGTGGGGCAGGGGGCTGAGAAAGATACTCTGGAGTGATTTTCTTGATGGCTTTTTGAAGATTAAGTGGGAGTTTGATAAATGGCTAGATGAGAAGAGCACTCTGGGCAGAGGAGACAGTGTGGGTTGAGGTGTAGTCACAGAACAAAAACGTCCTGTGCAGGCAGGGAGCAGAGGGTAAGCTAGGTGGGAGCCAGAGTCCACCGGTCTGGGCCTGACAGTGTGCTCAAAACCGCAAGAGGTATCTTCATTTATTGGGCCTACTGTGTGGTATGCACTGTGTAGACACTAGGGATTTTGTAGAGGCCAAGGCCAAGAAATGGTCCTGATCCTCAAGGAACTCGCCGTTTGGGGAGACAGGCAAATAAACAGAGAGTTATAATACCATGCATATGCTGGGCATGGTGGCACACACTTGTAATGCCAGTACTTGGAGACTCAGACAGGAGGATCGCGGTTCACAGCCAGCCTCAGCTACTTAATGAGGCCCTCCACAACTTAGTGAGACCCTGTTTCAAAATAAAGAATAAAAAATAGGGTTGGGGTGTAGCTTGGAGGTCGAATGCCTCTGGGTTCCATCCCCAGTACTGCATCATAATAATAATAGTAATAATAATCATAATAATAATACTTTGCATGAGATAACTGGAAGTAAAGTACAGGGCCTGCGTGTGCAGAGGGAAGGTAGATCTGGCCCAATCTTGGGGAGTCAGGGAAGATTATCCTGAGCATATTATCTAGCCAAGGCTGGGAAAAAATTAGAAATGAACCAGATGAAGAGGGCTAAGAAATAACGTTCGGGCTGAAGGAAGGACACCACACATGGCTCAGTTTAATGAGGAGTTGGAGTGGGGAGGGTGAGACATGGTGAGGCGTACGTGGTCATTTGGGGCTAGATCAGGTTTTTAAAGTGTGTTAAATTTGAACTTCATTTTGATGGCAGAGGGGAGTCATTGAAAGGAGAGCCATATATAGAGTTTCTTTTCAAACACATGGCCTGCATGGTACAATGGATTAGAGGCCCCAAAACATGAGCAGAGACACCAGGGCGGTGGCACCTGAGGAAGCTGTCCCATAGATGATAGTGCCCTGGATGCACGTGTGGAGAAGAGCAGAGGTGCCTGCTCTGTTTAGGAACTGATGGGTAGACACCATGGTGAAAATTGGTTTCTCTTTCGGGAGCTAAATACTCAGTTGGAAGAATTAGAATAACTTGGAGCTATAGCCAGTTCATCAGTTAATCTCAAAAGAAGGTGGTAGAAGGGATAGGTTTGAAAAATTTGTAATAGAATTAAATGCTTTATGAAAAAAAAATTGGAGATGTGTGCAGTAAAAAGTGTGATGTTTCCTCTAACATTCTTTGGTGTAAATCTTTTGGTGTATTTATTCAGTTTAAATACAGATATTCATATGGGCTATACATTTCATGTGGGTGAGGTCTCTGTTTTTTGTTTTGGGTTTTATTGCATGTAATTGCTTATATTTACAACGTATGCCAAGGCTCCTGTCAAGTATTAGGGGATACTCAATAGGTGTTTGTTAAGTGAACTCATGAAAAATGTGTAAGAATAAAGGGGTTGGTTTCGGGTAGTGATACCACACAATGTATATGATTTTACATTTTCTTTTTCCATTCAATAACATGTCAAAAACATGTCATAAGCATTCTATATGAGGATGACCTGCATTTTTATCTTTCTAGTTAATTTTAACTTAATCTCTCTTTTGTTTTGTTTTGTCTTTTCGTATTGGGTGTTGAACCCAGGGGCATTATACCTCCGACCTATACCCCCAGTCCTATTTTTTAGTCTTTTTTTTTTTTTTAACAGAGTCAAACTTGCAGAGGGCCTCTACCTTCTAAGTAGCTGAGACTGAATGTGAACCTGTGATTCTCCTTTCTCAGCCTCCCAGGTACTAGGGATTGAACCCAGGGCCATTCTGCCTCTGAGCCACAAACCCAGCCCTATTTTATTTATGTATGTAACTTTGAAACAGGGCATTTTTAAGTTGCTAAGAGTCCCACTAAGTTGCTGAGGCTGGTCTCCAACCTGCTTTCCTCCTGTCTCAACCTCCCAAGTAGAGGTTGCAGGCATGTGTCACCACACCTGGCTTAACTGAATTCTTTATTGAAAGATGTTTAGATTATTTGCAAGTTTTGAGTTTACAAAAAGCATTCCGTGAGCAATCATGTATGAATATTCATTGCACATTTGTGCTAGATTTTAAATATGGGACTGCTTGTCAGAGTTGGTTTATTTAAAATATTGACAAAAACAAATTGTCCTTCAAGTTCCTTCTTCGTCACTCCCAGAGTAAATGAGAATACCTTTTTCCCGCCCCTTACCAACACTGGATGTTGTTGATCTTTAATTTTTACCAAATTGATGATCAGCAATTAGTATCTTGTTTTAATTTGCATATCTGTGTCTTTATTGTAGTTAAGTATTTTAATGTGTTTATTAGCCTTTTATTTGTGTGTGTGTGTTAGTTACTGGGGATGGAACCCAGGGGCATTCTACCTCCAAGCTACACCCCAGGCCTATTTTATTTTTATTTCAAAACAGGGTCTCACTAGGTTGATGAGAGTCTCACTACTTGCTGAGGTTGTCACGCCTGGCTTAAAAGATCCATCTTGTCAGTCAGTGCTTTTAATAGGAAAAGCTTACAATACAGTTTTACCCTACCCCATACCTCCTCTTCCTGGCCAAACAGGTGCGTACATGAGTTTCTTCACACTCGAGTGTGAGTGTGTTCTCTCTCCTCTGCCCCTCCCTCTCACACGCACGCGTGCTTTTCCGGTCCCAACAACACTTTTGGCCATTTGCTCACTGCCAGTAAAGCTTTTCTAATGTGTTCACAAAGGTCATCTGATAATTCACTAGATTCCAATTTGAGATCTTACATTCCTTGTTTGCTTTGTCATCAAAGCTAGTTTTTAAAAAAAGGTTTCTAGAACCTTTTTATTAAATACTTTTAGTCTGAAACATGTGTATAGCGCTTAGAAAATGCATCAGAATCTGGAAATCAAAAGTGTGGACAAAAAGTTGTCACCTGAGGAGGTTTACAGGGAGAGGCCTATCTGAGGACACGTCTGGCAGCATTATGAACAGCTCCAGCACCAAGGGCAGCCGCGGGGGGTTAATGGAGACCCTGCATCATCCCTTGCCATGTGCCTGGTGCACACACTCCTAGAAGTTTCTCGGAATGGTAGCAATTGGGGAAAGGCTGCAACCAACAATCAGTGTCACAAAGTGGGGATGACTAATTTGCTGAGGACACCATTGAGACAGATGTTTAATTAGCTGAAGTCAAAGTGGATAAATTGGGAGAGGACTGCCTATGCAGAGAGATGTTTTTCCCTCATCTCTCATTTAACTGTGTGTGGGGCGGGAGTTTTTGTTTTTGTTTTCTGTCTTTACCATTTTCTTTTTGGAAGAAACTTGCTCAGATTGAGGGGAGGACAGGTGGTAGAAAAAAAGTAATAAGGTAATGATTCCTGTTTGATTACATCCTACTAAAAACTGACTGTATTCTAAGTATTTTGTATTTAACCTTTACAAAACACTTTGTGAGATGGGCATTATTTTTTCTTTAATGGTTGAGAAAACAGGATATATATAAAAATAGAGGGAAAAAAGGAGAGGTATAGGTGCACACGCACACTTACATATGCAGTGTGTGCCTGTGTGTACTTGTGGGTTGCTAATGAGTAACATAGAAAATATATAAAGAGAAATTTGATTCTTGAGCCACATGTGTTTTCTCCTACATCACAACATGCTTGACTAAAATGTAAGGCTGATGAGGGAACTTTCTAGAATAGGGGAGTAATCTGTATATTTACAGGGAACCTAAGTATTAGCTGGAGCTGATATCAAATGAGTATATGCATTTATCAAAACTATCGCTTTTTTTTTTTTTTTTTTGGTGGTCCTGGGGGTAGAACCCAGAGGCTTTCTACCTCCAGGCTATACTCCCAGACCTATTTTATATTTTATTTGGAAACAGGGTCTCGCTAAGTTGCTGAGAGCCTCACTAAGTAGCTGAGGCTGGCTTCGAGCCTGCGCGATCCTCTTGTCTCAGCCTCCCAAGCGCGGGGATTACAAGCGTGCGCCACCACGCCCGGCCAAAACTATCACAATTATTTGTGAAATTTGTGTGTATTATTGTTTGTAAATTTAACCTAAAAGTAAAAAGAAAATCTAAAACCTTAGGCTCCAGTTAATGATATGTTTGTTGAAATGTTTAGATTGAATGTACTGATGTCTGTTCTTTCCATTGAAAAACTTTTTTTTTTTTTTTTTCTGGAACTGGGGATTGAACTCAGGGGCATTCTACCTCTGAGCTACACCCCCAGCCCTGTTTTTTATTTTGAAACAGGGTCTCACTAAGTTGCTAAGAATCTCACTAAGTAGCTGAGGGTGGACATGAATCTGCAATCCTTCTGCACCACCATACCTGGCTGAAAAACATTTTTAAAACTAGGATGTATTAGCCAGGCATGGTGGTGCACATCTGTAATCCCAGTACTTGGGAGCCCGAGACAGGAGGATCACAGGTTCAAAGCCAGCCTTAGGAATTCAGCAAGACCCTCAGCAACTTAGTGAGACCCTGTTTCAAAGTAAAAAGGGTAGTTCAGAGGTAGTATGCTCCTGGGTTCATTCCCCAGTACTATATATATATGTGCACATACACATATGTATGCATGTATATATGTGGATATTTATATATATATGAGATAGATTAATGAATTAGTATGTAATATAGTGAATTGTTTATTGTAGAATCTAGGTGGTAGGTAAGTGAGTTTTCAGTGTACAGTTCCCTTGGTTTTTCTGTGGTGTAAAAATTCTCATAATAGGAAAGAACTCACTAAAATTAAAAATGTATAATTTAGACTACAGATATTAATACAATTTTCTGAACTCACAAATATATATCCTTGGGGCCTGGAAAACATTAATCTTTTTAAAGGATATTTTATCCCTTTTTTTTTTTTTTTGGTACTGGGGATTGAAACTAAAGACATTCTACCTCCAAGTTACACCCCCAGTCCTATATTAATTTTGTTTTTTTTTGTTTTTTTTTTTTTTTTTGGTGGTACTGGGGTTCCTGGAAGCCCTTCTACCTCTGGGCTACACTCCCAGACCTATTTTTTACATTTTCATTTTTGGAAACAGGGTTTCCTAAGCCAGCGCGCGCGGCTGGCTTCGAACCTGCGCGATCCTCCTGTCTCTGCCTCCCAAGCGCGGGGATTACAAGCGTGCGCCACCACGCCCGGCATTAATTTTGAAATAAGGTCTTGCTACGTTGCTGAGGCTGGCCTCCAGCCTGTGATCTCCCTAAGCCTCCCAAGTACTGTGATTATAGGTGTGCACTACTCCTAAATAATATCTTTGAGGTTACCATTTCAGCCATTGAAGTATGGTTTTGAGTCACATATATAGTTATAATAATATTTAGCACCTACTGACCCACAGTCAGCTAAACTTTTTTATTGCATTTTAATCCTTAAAACAACTGTTTGGATTGGTTATTGGTTTTGTTTTATAAAAGAGAAAACTAAAGCTCAGAGCAGCTGCAGGAACTCACCAAGGTAGCAGGGCAGCAGTGAGAGCTGGGCCCAAATGCCGCGTGTGCGGTGGTGTTGCTCCCGTGGTAGGGCTGCCGCTAGGTCAAGGCTCCAGGCCTCAGCTCGTGGAGGCCGCATCCTGTTCTCCCTAGAAGGACCCCATGCAGCTGCAGCACAGGCTGAAACCAGATCGTCCCAAGTCTTCGGCCCAGCTTGTCTTTCCTGAGCTGTGCAGTTAGGCAAGCCATCAGTCCCTGCCAGTCTCCTGTTTTTCTGAAAATCAGGATGATAATACCTCCCCTCGCGGGGCTGTTGTTCTGACCGAGTGCGTGCAAGAGAATGCGCAGTAAGTGCTCAGTGGGTCTCAGCTGCCTTTGCCTCTCTTGTCACCATCATGCCAGGTGCACCGTGAAACCTGGCCTTTGTAAGTTTTGGGTTATTTCCTTCTCTACCCGTGTGACTGGCCTTTGCCTGTACTTTTTCTTTTCGATAATGTTAAGTCTACAGAAAGCTTATACCCTTTCTGTAGCTTATACCCTTTATTTGATAGAATGAGCCTCTGAATTGTGTTTGAATTTCATCCTGCTGGAAAAATCATTTACTTTGAACAAGGAGAAAACTAGATCCAGAGAGTCAGCCCCCACGATTTCTACTAATGAGGAAACCCATAACCATTTATATAGGGTAGGTTAATTATCCTATGGCCCCTTCATCACATAGCTTATATCAGCAAATTTAACTTCCTAGGCCAGGATTCCAGAGACAAAGTGAACAAGCTGTAATCGCCTATAGCAAATTGATCTACAAGTGTTTTTAACAGTTTTCATAGTGACAGTTTAGCACCTTCCAGAGCTCTTTGCTTCTTCACAGAAAATATTTAACAGGGGAACTAAAACATCAGTATGGTTTTGGAGAGAGCGGTTTAGGATTACATGCAAAGAGGCTTGGAGTGCTGCATCTGCCCTGCACATCTCAACAAACTCCAGGAAGTTTGTCTCCCCCAACAGGAGAAGGTCCTTTCCTCAGACAGGCCATTTCTGTGTTAAACTGTTAGTAACTGTAAGGAAAAGTCTTCCTCCACCAACACTGATTTTAGATTCTTTCAGAAAAACTCCTGCTTTAGAAAAGTGACCCCACCCAGGAGGCTCAAGACCTGTGGGAACCCATAGCACCTCACTTGTGTCCCGCTGCCCACAGAGACCTGACACAGAAGCCCTTTTCCCTGAAAGCAATTTAGAAGGCAGTTTTTAACAACTGCAATAATAACTTTGCATAGAGCTTTTCCTTTGTGAGTCAGTTACAGATAGTGGTACTTTCTGCTGCGTATGTGCAACAGTTTTAAGTGCATTGAGGAAAAAAAGAAAAATAGTCAGAAAAGATTATTTCTTTTTCTGCCTTGTAGCAACAATAATGTCCAGAGACATAGATGACTTAAAGCCAGGCAGTTGGCAGTAGTTCAGTACAGAGAGGGAGGCCTGGAGAAGGAGGTATTCACATCCACCTGTCTGGTTCCCCAGCTCCTGATCAGTGCAGCAATCAGTGAGCTGTGTGGATGCCAGTGTGTTCAAACCAGAAAGTCAGTGAGATGTGATCAGAGCCAAAGTGCTCAGAAGGTAGTCCATTGGAACTCCTCAGTCTGCCTTGGAACTGCCACCATGTAATCATAGAAAGGTCAAGTCATAGCCAGAGATCAGCTTCTTCCCCCAACCCCATACTGCGTTTAATAACAGAACAATGTGAATTAAGATGAAGTAGGATTTAAGTCTAAAAGAACCCCAAAGGCCATGAATATCATCCAAGTGTAGTGTGTAGGTAAGCAAATTTAACAATCAGTAACTGTTTATGGAGCCTCTACTGTGTCTCAGGATGAGGATGAGGATGGCTATTGCCAATTCTTGGAGTGCTCGCATTCTATTTATTTATTTATTTATTTATTTATTTATTTATTTATTGGCACTGGGGGTGGAACCCAGAGGCTTTCTACCTCCGGGCTATACTCCCAGCCCTAATTTTATATTTTATTTGGAAACAGGGTCTCACTAAGTTGCTGAGAGCCTTGCTAAATAGCTGAGGCTGGCTTCGAACCTGCGCAATCCTCCTGTCTCAACCTCCCAAGTGCGGCGTGCGCCACCACGCCTGGCGAGAGAGCTCGCATTCTAAAGGGAAGATGGTCTATAAGAAGTCAACCAAGACAAATTTGATAGAGATTTTCACTTAAAGCTTTTATGAGTCCTTCTGTTTACCTATAGAAAGGACTTCCATTAGACCCCATATCTGTGAGTGTCGCTGCCGAAGGGGGTCTCTTTTGCCCCAGGATCAGACATTTTTACTTGTTTCCGTGCATCTCCTATTTCCACTGCCCTGGCTGTGGAGAAAAGTGGCAAGGCAGCAGGAACTGGGTGTGACTTGAGCTGTGAGTGACTCCACTGGATCAGCAGGGCCCTCTCTCAGCCTTGGAAGCTGCTCGAGAGAACAGTCTCTCAGATACTTGGCCCTACAGCAGAGCGCCGCGGGCCTCACCTGTAATCTCCTAGTGCACTGATGTACCAGATGTCAGTGAATACCTTGCAGAAGAAAAGGATACAAGCCCTCCTCCTCCTTTGGGAGAGTGTTACAGTTTGGATGTGGGGCTCTAACTCCATCAGTGGATATATCTCTTGGTGGTCTGGTAACTTGAATGAACCTGTTGAGTGTTGACTGTAAACGGGTAGGTGAAGGCTAGAGGAGGTAGGTCACTAGGGGCATCACTTGAGGACTGTGTCTGTCTGTGGCTGCTTCCTGTTTCTCTGTTAGCTGCCAGAAGTTGAGCAGCTTCTCTCTACACCCTGCCACTATGATGTTTCTTCCTTGGAGCCAGCTGACTGTGGACTGAACCTCCAAAACTGTAAGCCAATACAAACTCTTTCTCTTACAATGTGTTGATCTTGACAGGATTTTGGCCATCATAATGAAAAATGGGCTAATACTTGTAATCCAGAGAGGTCTTTAGAGATGGATGTTGCACCATACTAAGTAAATTGCATAAGATGGAAGTTCCGTGTAGACAGGCACAGGTCCCTTTAGGTTTATCAGCACCACTGGTGGCCCAGAGTTAGTAGCTAACACTTTTTGTAAAATGAACTAAAAAGCAGTAAAAGCCAGCCCACCACTCATAGTATCTTCACTTCCTGCTAGCCCCAAAACTGTTTAGGAGCTGATGCATTTCACTTTATCAGAGGTCAGACTTTGTCAGACAAATCATCAAATGAAAACAAAGATCCTGAAAATACAATACACAGCAGTTGAAATCCGTGTGGCCACACAGGTTCTCATAATGACACGGTCTCTTGGGAATCTTTGAGGCCAAAGGAATATCCCAAAACAGACACCTGAGGCAACAAGGGTCAAGTTTTGGGTGCCCAGCAGGAGGAAGCAAACATTTGCACTGTATTACAGAAGAAGAAGTAAAGAAAACAGTTCTGACATGCTGGAATAGGAACATATGAAAGTGAGTACCCAAAGAAATAACCAGAAAGCTTAAACTGATTGCCCATAAGGGGGGACTCAGAGATGGGGTAGGGAATTACTGTTTTTCAGTATAGGACTTAAAGTATTGTTTACCTATAAAACTATTTATAAGCTGAGCGTGGTGGTACACACTTGTAATCCCAGTACTTGGGAGGCTGAGATAGGAGGATCACAGATTCGAGGACAGCCTAGTAATGTACTGAAACTCTAAGCAACCTAGCGAGACCCTGTTTCAAAACACTGACAACAAAAAAGGGCTGAGGGTTTAGCTTGGAGGTATAATGCCCCCTGGGTCAATCCCCTGTACCAAAATAAATAAATAAAAATAACTATATATATATATATATATATATATATATATGTATGTGTATATGTATATGTATATGTATTACTTTGATAAAGTAAGTTTTTTTAATTTGTAAAAAGGAAACAGGTTACTTTCAAGTCCTGGTGCTTAGAGCTCTTTCCCTTACTTACTATGGACTTTGTCTATTTAGAAACTTCCTTTCTCCTAAAAGCTCCCATGCATTTCATCTGGTTAATGTCAGATTTCGATGAGAACATCATTATTAAATTGTTGCTTCCCATTATAAACGTTTCCAAACTTTTTAAGACCAAAATGTTACATGAGTATGGCCATCATGCAGTGATTTTTGCCAACATTTTGTCTCTGTGACCTGTACTTTGCGTAGGTTAAAGCATAAGCTATTAGCTGCCTGCTCTGTCCCACTCTAAGAATGACTAATATCTCTATATAAATGAAAACAGCTGCTTTTCCATAACATTAGAGTCCCAAACAGCTGTCACATGTACATTTTGACGTTCTTTTTTCCTTTTAAATTGGGACAAAAATTAGTTTACTGGATCTACTAATCTGGTTAAATATATCCTCTAACTTCGGTAGAGAGGTAGAAAAGAGGTCACAGAAAAGCCCATTTTGTGTAGACATCCCAGAAGGCTTGAATGTACTTAAAAACCCTGTGACAAGACCCTCCTGTGCCAGGAACAGAAGGTCTGTATGGGCCTGGCAGTGGCTGCTGCACCACTGCCACCTTCACCAGGAGCCTGAGCCGCGGCAGGCGGCCTTGCTTTGCTCTCTCTGCTGAGGAGATTGTAGAGTGCCACCCCTCACCCCTAAATAGTCTGCCTTGGTTTTTGTTTTGTTTTTAGTGACTGGCTGTTTTGAGTCATAGTTCATTCAGATTGTAACTACTAAGGAACCCAGCTTAAATTTAGTCCACATTGGGTGTGCAGCCCAGAACACAGGTGCGTGTATCTATTTGCCCAACTTGAGCTTTTCCAGGGTTCCAGCCCCTTGTCAGACAGTGGAGCATCAGTGAGAACACAGGGGTGCACATGGCGGCACAACCTGGCATTCCTCTGGAGCACCCTGCATCTCAGGCTGGATACGCAGAAGGGTTAAAAGCAGAGGAAACTTTCGCCATAAATTTTCTTTTCAGCAGGACTTCCCGGGGAACATCTGACATTAGCAGAGAGGAAATGCTGATTGGCCTGGGAGTTGGCTGAAGGAGAGGGGAGCTGCAGTGGAAGCTGCTGGATTTACTGTTATTAGCAAGGCAAATGGAAAAGCAGCAGGGCAGCCCAGCTCCCAGATAATAGATCTAACAAGAAAGAAAACTCCCAGGAAGGAAGATGGCTGGCAGCCACACTCCTCTTCTGTCATTTTTCCTGTGCTCTTTTTGTTTTGTTTGTAGCAAAAGGAGAAGCATATTTTAACATCTTAGTTATAAGTCACAACTGGATTAAAATAAAACGGGATATATAATTCAGCTTCCTATGTTTGATGGCATGAGGGTTGTACATGGCAAACATGGGTTGACACTATTAATATAGTAATCGGTATTTGCTCTTAACTGAGCACTGATGTGCCAGGCTAAGTGCTTTCCAAGTTAGAACTCTTCGCCCCCAACTTAGAGGTACAGAAGCACATAATTACTTGCCCAAGGTCTGCAAGGTTGGAGCTGGGACTTGGACCCTGGAGTTAAGGTTCTACCAATCTAGTGGAAGGTAAGAGGTCAGATGGTGTTACAGAGCCGCACAGGGCTCTGGCAGCGAGAAAGTGCTCACTGAAGCTTGAGCCCTGACTGCAAGCAAACCTGTTAGAACAGTGAGGGAAGATGAGACAGGCGGAGAGGAGCCCTGTTGGCAGTAGAGTCTATGTTTGAGGATCTGGCCCCCTACAGAAGGGAATAGGTACAGATCAACAGTCAGCAGTAGAGGCCATACAGACCAAGGAGGGACTGCAGGTCCTGGCAGCAAGAATCAAGGAAGCAGATACTGCTCAGCACCTAGGCATAGCTGTGCAGAGCCATGTCCTACACAGGATAAATCACCTTGTTAAAACTACCCCAGGAGCCAGGCATGGTGGCCCGTGCTTATAGTCCCAGTGGTTGGGAGGCTGAGACAGGTGGATTGCACAGTTCGAAGCCAGCCTCAGCTACTCAGTGAGGCTCTCAGCAACTTAGACCCTGTTTCCAAATAAAATATAAAATAGGTCTAGGAGTACCACACAAAAACAAAAAACAACAAAAAATAAAAACAACTTGGGGGGGGGCAGGGAAAAGTCTCCTTAATGATGTCTGTCAGAGCTGGGTGTGGTGGCATACCTGTAGTTCCAGTACTTGGGAGGCTGAGGCAGGTGGCTCACAGGTTGGAGGTCAGCCTCAGCAACGTAGTGAGACACTGTTTAAAAAAAAAAAAAAAAATTAGATAGGGTTGGGTGTAGCATAGAGGTAAAAATGACCCAGGTTCAATCCCCAATACCCCCTCACACAACACTGCCTGTCAGAGGCCAGTATACTGTAATTTTTTTTTTCCAGAAAATCCACAGTAATGTTTTTTTCTCTAGCATTAGAACAGACAAAAGCTAAAAATACATAACTTTAAATGCTAAAGTCAAACTTGGCCCAGAAAGATACTTGCTCTGTAAAAAGGGCTAGAAAACAGATCCACCATCCACCTAATTAATTCAGTTAGTCCTTCATCAGATGGTTACCAAGTTCTGAGGCTGCAAAAATAAGGTCCCTGTCTCACAGTCAGATTCCTGGGGCCCACTGGGCCACTGAGAGTCAGGGCAAGTTAAATTCTCCAGACTATTTAAATTGTTCTCTTGCTCTTGTTTTCCATTGTTTCCCAAGCAAGTGTAGTTGAATTCAGATTAATTAAATGTGTAATTTATGTAGAGGAAATCCAGGCAGACAGGTGGCATCAGGGAAGAGGGTGGGACTTTCAGGAGGCACACTGAGAACCCAGCTAGGCACCAGACCTCAGGGCAAGGTTCTGGGCAGGGTCAAACCAGGGCACAGGCAGTACTGAATGAGACGTGAAGGCCAAACCAGGTTTTGTTTAAAAGGAAGCCTTGTTTTGGGCTGGCCAGGCACTGTAGGAATCCTCTTACCTGGAGCAATGCCTACGGTGAGAGGGATGCTGAGTGGGGAAAGGAGGCCAGCGTGGGCATCAGCAGGGCCTGACATCCTGGAAGACCAAAGGAGGAAAGCAGGAATGGAGGCAGAAGTTACTAGGGGCACCCTTTGACAAGCGGAGGAGCCGCAGTGTGAGCGAAGGGAGAGATGAGCGACAGTGTGGAGTCAGGAAGCACCGAGTACACAGAAGCGAGGACGATGGCCTGGAGGGCAGTCTGCGAAAGGGCTTGAAGCATGGGCCGGATAGCTTCAGACCTCGACTCTCACCAGCGCCCTCTCACAGTATGCTGGAGACTGAGTGGCTGAGGCCAGGTCGGGAGAACTCTTGCTGTAGGATGGAGGGCAAGCCATGCGGGAAGAGTCACTAAGTGTGTAGAGTCTGCAAAACTCGGGAGCCAGTGTAACAGCAACAGCGGGGAAGGCTAAGGACCACTCCAGACTTGTGAGTGTTGCGTTCACCGTGGAGTCTGTTCAGAGCCCACTCACCTTTGCATCCACAGTGCCCAGCTCAGGGCACCACACTGATAGGAGGGGAGTAAATGTTTGAAGAAAAATTTGAGTTAATACCAGAATTAACTGGTATTAACCAGTTGTCATCCTTGGAAACACCATTACAAGGAAAAAGATCTGGCTGAGAGGGGAAGATCAAAGTATTTCTAGTTGAAATTAGAGGCTAAAGGGTTGGTGTTTTGCTGTTCCTGCAAAGGCCACTTGTTGGTACTGTGCTTCCCTGGGGAGATTGGTGGAGGCTCCCAAGAGCCCCTGTAGCCGGTGTCTGGCCCCCACTGCCGCTTGCACGGAGCCTTCCATACAACGCCATCCCTGGTGTCTCACTGAATCTGCTCAGCAGCCTATGGAACAGATAGAGTCAGTACTGTCACCTTACTGCGCAGGAGACTGAGGCTCCGAGCACGTGTTTACCCAAGCCAGTCTCCAACGTGGCGGACCTGAAGGAAAGTCTTCAGATTCCAATGTATCATAACAGAGGCTGTGATTGAAAACAGCCGGCCCTAGGCCTGCTCTCCCTTGGCTGTGGCTGGAGTCACTGCTTTTATTTAGCTCAGAGAAGGCTGCAGACAAATGAAGTCTCCTTTTTGTTTGCTTCCTTTGTTTTTGTCCATAGGTACTTGTGACTAAATTCACTAATTTCACTGGCTGTCAAGGCCGTGTTAAGGAAAATGGGTTTGAACTGCTGTGGTTTTTGAGTACTGGACTGGATGTCAGAAACCTTTGCCATCACGGGAAATTCTGTCACTCTGGATTTACTATCTGTTCCCCTCAGCTGAATTCCTCAGCAGTGTGATTTAGCACCCTGGCTCCCCATCAACCAGTTTTGGCATTTATTTGAATGCATTACCCCACTGGTTTCCATAAACTATTTTACAATTGTTTAAAATAAATGACTGTTTATTTCCACAAAAACCATCTGTATTTCTTTACAGAGCAACAGATAACTGTATGTAAAATTTGGTAATGTCACAGTGACTCAAGTTAAGAGAAACAGATTGGATTGAAAAATCAGATGCTTAGGGACAGTGTTAAAGGTTTCCGTCCTCTCTAACAAGTGATACCTGGATTTGAAGATGGACAAATATTTCTTCTTTACAAGTAATATCAGGCTCCTTTCTCCAGAGAGAAGTATGTTCACACTGGCTGGACAGGGACAGGATGCAGACTGAGCATTCCTCATTGCAGTGGAGTATCTGCCCTTCTAGCACATTCTTTACCTGCAGTGATGGGTAGGAGGCTCCTGTTCAGTGACTTCTAACCTTCTCCAAAGTTTTTTTTTGGGGGGAGGGGGCAGTAGGGATTGAACCCACCGTCGTTCTGCCAAAGATACCCCAGATACTTTTTATTTCTTATTTTGAAAGAATCTCACTAAATTGCTGAAGGTCTTGCTGAGTTGCTGAGGCTGGCTTTGAACCTGCAATCCTCTTGTCTCAGCCTCCCAAATACTGGAATTACAGGTGTGCACCCGTATTCCTGGCCTTCTCCAAACTGTAAAGATTGTAGTTTCCATGTCTCACCTCTTCTGGTTCTTGTTTCAAGTGGGTTCCACATGGGCTGGTATATTGTAACCCAGATAACTCTGGGGGAAGATGTGTTGGGAAAGGGTGCTGCAGGAAGAGAAAGAAGCCCTGGGTGTGAGATTAGACTGATTGGAGGAAGGACTGGCACCTGTTTGTGGTGGTCTTCCATTCTCTAGCCAGCATCCAGGTGAGTCAGCTGGATGCGGGTGGGCTCTGTGTGTCTCAGGAAACTAGTCAGAGTTGGGACTCTACCCATAGTCTCCAAACAGTAGGAATATTTGGAGTCAGATGGAGGTGGAGTGCCAAGTCTGATTTGGAGGATGAGGTAGTCGGGATGGTAGCCAAGGAGACTGGGCTACCCGCAAATATCCCCTAAGTGTACCTGGGAGCCAAGGCTGTCCTAGGAATGCAGAGGTACCAAAATGTGCTCTCTGGCCTTGGCATCCATGCACCTAGTACGAAAGATGCTTTTATATGGATTGCTCTGAGTCTGGAGGCAGGAGCCTCTATGCATTTTTGGCTCCTTGAGTAGGGGAACGCACACTGGAGAAGTGAAGTGGAGGGGAGACTCCCCCAGACCAGAGACTCATACGAGCAAGGCACAGAGGTTTTGGAGTCTGTTTCTGCATTACCACATAGTAGAGGAGAGATGAAGCCTGTGTGGCAGACCTCCAAAGGTTCCAGCCACTGCTGGAGAACTGAAGATCTTCAAAAGCAGAAGCGGCTGCTCAGGCATACAGACCAGGCAGCTAACACTGCACACTTAGTGCCAACGGTGGGCTGAGCTTTCTACTTATAACTTCTTAGAAAAACTCAAAGGTGACGTTTTGTTATCCTTCTTTTAGAGATGGGACAGGAAGGCACAGAAAATTTAGGTGACTTGCCCAAGGTCCCACGGCTGGCAAGTGCTGAACATAGGAATTCAAACCCAAGCAGCCTGGCTCGTCAACATCACACCATGCTGTCTTAGATGTGCAGGGGTCATCAGAGTTTGCGGGGTGCTTCCTAGACACACACCTGCAATGTTAAGCTTTGAGTAGGGATCACATCCAGACCTTTCTCTAAACTCAGCTGTAGGGATGGACTCCTGACACACCACCTCTTACCTCAAAGCCAGAGACATCTGAACTGCCATCGAGGGAGGCCAGGTAGGCGGGTCAGAGGCAGTATGGGCCGTCCTGTTTTCTGCAGCTCTGTGGAGAATCCATGAGGAGATGGGCAGTAGTTGCTCAGACTGTGTGGTAACAGCAGCAGATGGGAAGTCTCACCCTGGGTCTGTAGCTGCAGCCTCCCTCTGCGCGCAGCCTGGCCCACAGGGGATCCAGGTTTCTTCACTTTTGCTGCCCAGCACCTCTGAGCAGCCCCTGAAGCCTCTAGGTCCAGCTCCTGGCTTGACCTTGGGCCTCAGGCATCCTTGCACAGGCTCTCTCCCACTTGAATTCCTGGCTCTGCAGTGGCTTGCCATTGAGCCCACGTGATCTGTGAGGAGCCAGATTAGGTGAAAGGCCGCAGAGGCCTCCAGCCCTATTCTGTCTAGGTGGGATATCCTACAATTGTCAAATCTCATTTTTAAAATGGGATATTTAATCTGGGCTTAGTGGCACATGCCTTCAGTCCTAGTCCTTGAGCCTAGTAAAAGAGGCTGAGACAGGAGGATCATAGGTTCACAGCCAGCCTCAGCAACTTAGGCCCTCTGCAACTTAGACTCTGTTTCAAAATAAAAATTAAAATAGGGGTAAAGGTATATGTCAGAGGTAGATTGCCTCTGGGTTCAAACCCAGTACCACAAGAAATAATAATAAAAAATAGTATTTAATTAACACACATAGAACTCATCTATGTCCATTGTCAAACCCAAGTATTATTAAAATCTATGAGGTTAAAAGCAAAAACTGCCTTTTTTGTACTCACTCACCCAATACCCCAGAGGCGACTATAGTTAACAGAGCAACTGAGAACAGCTCAGCTCATACCCTTCCAGGTTTTGTGTGCAGGTGTGCATGTAATACGTGTGTATGTGTGTGTTCTACAAATACATACATGCATATATTTAGTTGGGCTTTTACTTGAATAGCAAGTAGCATATTTCATGTATTTTATGTATCTTACTCTCCCTCTGTATTGCTGAGGATCAGGCCCAGGGCCTCGTGTATACTAGACAAAAGCCCTCTACCCCTGGGCTACACCCTCAGCTATTTTTTAAAAGTAAATAATGTATTATAGAAATCTCCCCATGTAGCCAGGTGTGGTTGTAATCCCAGTACGTGGGAGGTTGAAACAGGAGGATCACAGGTTCATGGCCAGCCTCTCAGCAACTTGTGATGCCCTCTGCAATTTAGTGGAGTATCTCAGAGGTAGAATGCCCCCTGGGTTCAATCCCCAGTACTGCAAAAAAAAAAAAATCTTCCCATATCTCCTTAACTTCCTATTTTTATAATAGTTGTATAACATCCCCGTGTGTAGATATACTGTAATTTATTTAATGGATTCTTATTGTTGAGCATTTAAGTTCTATGTGATTTTCGATATTAAAACAATACTACAGTGAACATCTTTGAACATCTGTCATTGTGTACTTGAGCTAGTATTTTTCAGGATTAGGCTCATAGAAGTGGATTGTGGAACTCTCCACCTTGTTGAATCCATACTATTTAACAAAAATGACTGAGTACCAGCAAAGCCTGTTGCTGTGCTGGGGACTGGGAATACAGAGTTTGGGTTTTTCAAAAACCCACCATCACCGGGTGTGGTGGCGCATGCTTGTAATCCCAGCACTTGGAAAGCTGAGACAGGAAGATCTCACAGGTTTAAAGCCAGCTTCCGCTACTTAGTGAGGCTCTCAGCAACTTGGTAAGACCCTATTTGCAAATAAAGTATAAAATAGGTCTCGGAGTGTAGCCCTGGGTTCCACCCCCAGTACCAAAAAAAAAAAAAAAAGCCCACCATCCACTGTACATGATGTCACAGGCTTATAATCCCAGTATTTGGGAGGCTGAAATAGGATCACAGGTTCACTGCCAGCCTCAGCAACTTAATGAGACCCTCTACCACTTAGGCCCTATTTCAAAATAAAAGAATAAAATAGGGATGGAGGTGTAACCTGGTAGAATGCCCCTGGGTTCAATCCTCCATACCCCACACACACAAAAAAGAAAAAATGTCCCTCATCTCCATCTTCAAAGGCTGCTTTAATGGGTCAGGGGTGACAAACAGACAGTGCTTTCTACTCCAGTATGGTCAGTGCCCTGGGCAGCAAGGTCCCCAGGAAGGTGAGGTGATAAAGCTCTTAATTCTGATGGGGATTCAGGCAAGGCTGGTGAGAGGAGGGAGTATGTGAGAAGGTGTGCTCCCTCCTCCCTCGAGCCCGTCCCTGCGGCCGGCTATTCAAGAAGAAATTTGTTCTGAAGAATTATGATGCTCCTGCATTTTCTCCTACACAAAGAAGGAAACTCGGCTGTACGCCCTTTCCTTTCCTCCTCTTGGCACTTTCTGATTGATGATTGGAAATGATGGCAATACATAAACTATTTTTCTTTTTATTTTATGACCTGGTAATAGCAGTAACATATTTCCAGTAAATGTTTTCTATCGCAATAAAAAAGTTGTAACAAGACTAGAAATGGGTATAGTTAAACCCTAAAGAAATCACACTTTCGGAACTGTGGACTGAGGCAGTAACTCTGTAAATCATTTAACTTAGGAAAAGAGCTCCCCCCTTTAAAAAAAAAAAAAAAAATCAGGGCAAGTGGCTGGTGTTCACGTTAAGTGCCTTCTGCAAGGGCCAGTGGGCTCTCAGTTTTGACCTCTCAAGACCAACTACCTACTCTGTTCGCTCTGCTGCCTAGGCCCAACCAACATCTTTGCTCCTTTCTGAACTGATGAATCACCTCAACCTTGCAATTCCTTTTTTTAACCCAAAGATCAAAACTGATGCTGTTCTTTATGGGATATAGCCTGGGAGAGTAGTTAAGAGCCCTGGCTGTGGAATCAGACACCTGGATTCTTTTCCTGGCCCTACCATGGGCATGCGACTGGCTCACTCTAGGATTTATTTTCCTCCTAGGTAAAATGGGGATTATAGTAGGGCCTAACTCATAGAGTTTTATGAGGATTCAAAAAGCTGATGTGTATAAATAGTGCTTTGCTGAGGGCCAGGAAAATCCTCAGTGTTAGTCACTGTTGTTCCTATCTGGAAGTGAAGCAGTGTTTGACTTGTTTTCCAAAAGGGCAAATTGATAATTTTGTTGAGTTTGTACAGCAATATACTAAACGAACATTTATTGACCACCTATTAGGAACAAAGGCATCATGTTATACATAATCAGTCATTCCAGAAAAGTCTAGATCAACTAACTTGCCCAGAATCAAATGGTTTGTAAAAGAGCCAGGATTTTCGTCCCATTCTTTCTGATCTGAAACCCATGCTTTAAACCGTCTTCACAAGTCTGCCTATGCCTCCTGGCTTTAGTCCTCTCAGAAGGAGTGGGATGATAGAACTGAGGAGTTCTTTCTCACACCAGACAAACCTCCTCTGGCTGATAAAGAAAGCCTAAAGCCGGCGTGTTGGCACATGCTAGTAATCCCAGCATTTGGGAGGATCTTGGTTCCTGGTTCACGGACAGCCTCAGCTACTTAGTGAGGCCCTTTACAACTCAGTGAGACTCTGTTTCAAAATAAAGACTAAAGCCGGGCGTGGTGGCGCACGCTTGTAATCCCCGCGCTTGGGAGGCGGAGACAGGAGGATCGCGCAGGTTCGAAGCCAGCCGCGCTGGCGTAAGAGACCCTGTTTCAAAAATATAAAATAGGTCTGGGAGCGTAGCCCGGAGGAAGGAGGGCTTCCAGGAACCCCAGTACCACCAAAAAAAATAAATAAATAAAATAAAAAAATAAAGACTAAAAAGTAGGGCTGGGGGTGTAGCTTGGAGGTAGAATGTCCCTGGGTTCCATCTCTAGTACTGCAAAAAAAGATTAAAAAAAAAAAAAGAAAAGAAAAAGAAGAGAGCCTTTGCTTTTGGGACTCTGGGCAGCCAAACGACCGCGTTTTCTCCCCCTACTCAGCCTGCTCCTCTGCTCATCCCTGTTTAAGCTCTCTTCCTCTTCAAAGGATGAATTGCCGTTGTTTCTGTGGATATGGTGTCCTTAACAGGCTTTAAAAATTAGGTCTTTCCTAGCCTTTGTCTTTAATTTCTGATTGTAGCTGACACCTTCATTAATGGTCTCATGCAAGCTTTCTGTCGACTTGAAGACTACCGTGTAAAAGTGGTTTTGCTGTCCTATCAATAATGGTCATAATTTCCCCAATACTCTCATCAGCAGTGAATTGAGTCTTGCAGCAAAGAAATGGAAACCCCAGTGCAGTGGTTTGAAAGTGATTTGTCTTGTAGACGGCGTCTTCTTTCAGTAAAATCAGGTCAGTGCTGCACTGCTAGGTCAGATGTAAGTCTGAAACAAATTAGTTGGAGGAAATTGATCATTTGAACCTTGGGTTATTTTTAGCCACAGTCACTTTTTCATATCTTCTTTTTCTTTATTTACATTTATTTTAACAAACTTTAATCATCACGACCATCAGGCAAATTAAATGTCTTCTCAGTTTCAGACAAGCCTCAGATAGAGCAGGCTTTCCCTGCACAGTTTTGGGGTTGGCTTCCATTCTGGCAGTTATTGGTGTTTAAACACACCAGCCCACTCCTCCTCATTCTCTTTGCCAGCCCCCTGGCTGGGGCTTGTTTATTACACAGACCAGCCCCTTGACCAGTCTGTTCTTCATTGCTATTGAAAGTTAATGGGGCAAAATTGCATTCCCAAACATTTGAACCTGAAGTGGCCAGGCCGAACTTAGTTGATCTCTGGTGATCGGTTCAATTTAGTTACGATTTTTTGCCATTAGGCTGGGGCTGAATGATGGTGATTTGGTTGAGGCCAAATGTCTGAAGAAAATTGGCTCTCTGATAACAGTGCTGTTATCAGAGGGGGCTACTTTCTCATTTACATTTAGATGAGTATTGATTATTTATTTACTCAGAGAAGTGAGATTCGTTTCCAATCTTATCTTTCTCGTCTCTGCTTGTCAGCAGAAAGAGAGATAGAGCTCCTGACATGGGCCAAGATAACAGCACTTTGCAGTAAAGATAAAAGTTGGAATGGGCCTTTTTCTAGTCTTGACTGAAAGGATAAGTTTTAAAAATTAGAACTGATGGGTCATGCTTTCAAAACCTTTCCTGAAGGTTTTGCAGTTTAACTAGGCAGCAGAATTGGTTTATTGGAACAGCTCTGGTCTTTCTTCTTTTGTAATAGGAATTGTATTTAATTTGATTATATTCGGCTGTTTCACTGAGAGCAAATTGTGTATTGGCTCAGAAGAGACAAAGTGTGACCTTATTGTCATGTCAGCTTGTTCCTTTTTTATTATTTAAATTCCAAATGATCCAGTCTGAGCCTCAGAGGGGGATCAGCTATGGTGGTTATCACTTGTATATAGTTCAGAACGAATATTAAGATCAAGCAGAAAATGGTTGTAGCTGCCTCAAGAGAAGAGTTATACACTCAATGCAGACATGTTGGACGAGCTGGTGTTGGGTCTGGGCAGTGCTGTAGACAGCTTCAGTGTAGCAGTGATGGCTTTGGCTCAGCGAGGACTTGGGATTCAACCCAGCAGACAAGGCTTGGCACAGTTTGCCTTGGGTGTGTCTCCCTGCCACCAGTCTCCTCCAGCCCATTTTCAACAGTGTCACCCAATGACTCTTACTAAAACATAAAGCTGATTGAATCACATCCCTGCTCTGTTAGCATCTGTTCCTTTTAAGAGAAAATCCAAATCCTGACCAGCAGTCGGGCCCAGCTTCCCGGCCCCAGCTTCCCCTTGCATCCCCAAACAGCCTGGGCCTCTTCCACACTGAATTCCCCATGGCCCACGTGGGGTCTTCAGTGCCTCTTCTTGCCCTGGCTCCTGGCTCTCCTCCTAGGCCTGGCTCAGATGTTTCCACTACAGCAAAGAGTAGTATTACCTGGGTGGCTCCTCTTCTATGCTTCCACCGCACCTTGTCCCTGCCTTAGTAAGAGCATGGATTTGGGTTCTTTTAGAATTATCTGCTTAAGTGTGTCTTGCTGCCTCCCCAAGCCTCCTTGAGGGCATGGACCACTGATGAGTCATCTGTGGATGCCATGGCTTGTTCTGTGGTTCTGATATTCACTCATCTTTTTAGACCATATTTGTAGGACCTGAGAGACTAGAAAAGGCAGGGCCCTGGCTGCTGAACAAGTCTCTAATCTTAAATGCTGCTGGTAGTAAAGGCAAGCTCATTTAAATAGATATGTGCCCTCTCCCACCCTGCACCTCTGTCCTGAGCACACGTGAAAAGAATGCAGACATCCACTGCGGTGCCCGTGTTCCCTGCCACTGTGCACCTACCCTGGACCTGTAGCCTGTTGGCTTAAACCTCATCGTGGTGGTTTCTGGTTCAACCTGAATGAACAGTGACAGGGGCTGCACATCCCAAGCACTCTGTGCAGGGATATCCTGGATTGTTTTACTCTGTGTCTCTTGTTTTATTGTTTGAGATGGGGTCTGGCTAAGTTGCCCAGACTGGCCTCAAATGTGTGATCCTCCCTCCAGCCTCCAAAGTAGCTGGGATTACAAGATTCACCATTGCACCCCGCTTCCTGGATCATCTCATTTAATCCTCACAGCAGCCTTCTGAGGGAAGTTCTGTTGTCCCTATTTAACAGATAAGATTAAGCAACGTCTCCCAAATGCAAAGCTGGCACTGCTGCTCTCTCAGAGTACAGACACCAGGTACAAACCCAGCCTTTTATCTATTCGCTCACACTTAGCTCTTTCTGATCACAAGAAGCTCTCAGATTAAGCAGCTCTTTAAGTTGGTGAGTGGAAGATAGTAGACATGAAGGCATAACCGCGGAGGTGTTCAGCTGACTTCATCCTGCATCTTCTCCCTCACACAGGGTCACAGGCAGTAGGCAATAGCAGTGATTGATGAACTCATTCACATCCTACCTCCACTCAAAAACCCCTTTGGAAAACAGTATGGAGGATCCTCAGAAGAATGGGAACAAATCTACCATTTGACCCAGCAATGCCACTTCTGGGTATCTACCCAAAAGAAAGCAAACCAAACTATCAAACTAATCCATGCGTATCCATGTTCAATTCACCATTGAACATATGCACAATTCGCCATAGCCAAACTATGGAACCAACCAAGATGTCCAGCGGATGAATGGATTACAAAACTATGGAATATGGACACAATGGATTTTTACTCAGCCATTTAAAAAAATACAATTACAGCATTTTCAGGGAAATGGATGGAACTGGAGGACATTATGCTAAGCGAGATTAGTCAGTCGCAAAAATAAGAAATCAGATGCTTTCACTAATATGTGAAAGCTAAAGTGAAATGGGTCATAGGAGGAGCTCCAGGTGAAAAAGGAGATCCTAGAGGAGTAAATAAGGCAACGTGACTGAGAGGAGGGGAGGTGGGAAAAAGCTCTCTAAGGCACATGATGTATTTAGACAAACGTATCGATATCAATCATTAAGCCAAGCATGGGAGGGAGGGCTAGGGAGGGAGGGGCTGGGGACCGAATGGGGCTGACTGGGTGATGTGTGCATGTATGTCTACACAAGTTTTTTTTATCCTACTATGATGTATGAATACAATGCACCAATAAAATAAAAAATAAAAATAAATAAGTACTTGAAATATATGATAAGATTAGAATGTGTTAATGAGGAAGCTACATGAAGAGGGAAGGGAAGGTTAAACAGCACCAGGTGTGGGGACTCGGGAGGCTGAGACAGGAGGATCACACGTTTGAGCAGCCTCAGCAACTGAGCGAGACGCTCAGCAGTCTAGCAAGACCATGTTTCAGCCTTTTGCAGCACTGGGGTGGGACCCAGGGGCTCTCTACCTCCGGGCTGCACTCCAGACCTATTTTATACTCAATCTGGAAACAGGGTCTCACTGAGTTGCTGAGAGCCTCACTCAGTAGCTGAGGCTGGCTTTTTTTTTTTTTTTTTTTTTTTGGTGGTGGTGGTACTGGGGTTCCTGGAAGCCCCCCTACCTCCGGGCTACACTCCCAGACCTATTTTTATATTCTTATTTGGAAACAGGGTCTCTTAAGCCAGAGCAAGCAGCTGGCTTCGAACCTGCGCGATCCTCCTGTCTCTGCCTCCCAAGCGCGGGGATTACAAGTGTGTGCCACCATGTCTGGCAAGACACTGTTTCAAAAATTAAAAAGGCTAGGGATGTAGCTCAAAGGTGGAGTGCCCCTGGGTTCAGTCCCCAGTACCAACGGGGAAAAAAAGGTGAGACAGCAAGACAAATGCTGAAGATTGACACAGAGGTATGTGCCCGTGTCTCCACAGTCAGGGCACGTCGTCGATGCTGAGCTTCCTAATGGTCTGAAGGGAAAGGGACATGAGACCAGTTAGTCACACAATTCCCCTTAAACTGTCTGAAGATATGAAAGCAAGCTGACTGCTCTGGGGAAGTCCAGCTTTCCAACACCAAGGGAAGGAAGGAGGAACCTCTGAAGGAGGTTTCTGTTTAGAGAGAAGGTGCAGAGTGGTGGCCACGGTAGGGCTTCCCTCCCTTTAGTCTTTGACAAGCACCTGCCTTCCATCTGGTTCCAGCTCTCAACTGTTACGGAATTGTGCGCTGAACCTTTTTACATTGCACCAGGGGTTAAAGGGATCAAGGAAGCAAGGAAGCGGTGCTGAGCATTTATCCACCACCCAACAGATTGTACAGATTTTCTCTGAAACTTATGTGCTGAGATGTTTGCCTCAGGTTTACAAAACCCCATAAAAATCCTGCATGGGTATTATAACTTGGAACCCTCCCAAAGTGCCCAGAGCAATATTTTGTTCCCAGACCATTCAGTGACATGGTATTGCTGCAGTAAATACATCATTGGAAAGCCCAAGCAGGCTTTCTCGTCGCTGCATGTGACTGCTTCCCAGAATCGTCCCTTTTGTGTCCCCTCTGCTATGAAGTAGAGGGCATGTGGTTTCGTGCACAGCTGTGACATTTTAAAACCTTTTTCCAGAGGGTGGACGTTGCCTTGAGAGCTGCATCCTGTTCAGTGTGAAAGAGCCTTCTATATTTTATATAATCATTTCTTTGGCAAAAGCATATTCACAGAAACTGGCCTCACAGCTTGTCTTCCCAAAATGACTCCTAGCTCTTATTGTTTTCTTTCTTTTCGTGTCAGCTGCCTAAAAATTAAACAAGCAGTTGAAGAAGACTATAGCTTGATATATAGTGGGTCTGTGTTATCATAATCTTATTGCCAGCAGACATTTTAAGAATCCAGTATGAGTGAGGCCGATGGTTCATACTGTCACATGGAGAATGTAGGCCGAGCATCGCTGGGTCTGAGTCCTAGGTCCACTGCTTCCTGAAGGACAGTGGCAAGTTATTTCGCCTCTGTACATCATGTTTTCTTCCTTGGTAAAATGGGATTTGTGCTCTTTATGCCCTGTGGTGACTGACAAGTCGATGAGATGCTTCTCCCCTGGCACACAGTAGGTCCTGTGATGATGGCACATGATCAGGACTAGGATCTCTCAGTACTGCTCATGACGGGACGAGGATAGTTTACACTAACACTCGGTGTTTCAGACACCGTGCTGACGACTTTATTACTCTACTCCTTGGACAGTCCTTTGAGGGAGGTGCTACTGTTATCGCCATTCTATAGATGAAGACACTGCCAGAGGTTGAGGAAGTGGGCCTAGAGTCATACCGCTCATTGCTCAGCCAGGACTTAGACTGAGGCGGTCAGGCCCACACGAGGTCGTCATGCTGCTCACATGTATCCAGTACACACTATCTGGCCTAAAATGACCTCTCTGACGTTTTTCTGGGGGAAAATGTGTGATACAGTCTTTCTCTGTGAGATCTCTTATCTAGTATTCAGCAAGAATGAAAGAAATGGATATTTCTAAGAGGCAGTTTTCAATATGGGTTTAGATCTCATCACATCTTCAGCCTAACCACCCTTCCTTGCCCAAAGTCAGGACCCATCAATCTCATGCTGAGTTCAGAAGTGGGTGTCCAAGTTCTTCTTCACCTTTTATGGGAGCAGAGAATACCCAGAGCAGAAGACCACACTCAAAATTTCACTTACTGGCACAACAGGGCAGAAATAGGAGTATTCTTAAGGAAAGATGGAAGGATCTTCCTGGATGGGTAGAAAAATAAGGTGATCATGTCTTCACAAGGGAGCTTTGTAGTACCACAGATCCAGAAAACAGCCCTAGCATAAGATATTTGGTATGCATGGATTTTATTAAAATAAATTACTTCAGATCATTTTCATTTCATATTTATAGAAACCACACATTAAGTGATTCAGAATCCAGATGAATCAACAAATCCACAAAAATCTATATTTATGGCATAAACTATGGCCTCATTATAATTGACCAGTAATTTATAGTTTGTAGAAGGAAGAAAGGTGCAAAGCACACAAGCCTTAGAGCCAAAGGACCCTTCGGTTTTCCTTCCCCTTCCTACTTTCTGCCTTTGTGATCTTGGGGACATTACTCCATCGGGGTTCCAATCTGCGAAATGGGGACATAATGCCTGCTTCTCAGGGTTGCTGTGAGGACTCATAAGATAATGTGAAGCAAGCTTGGACCATGAGCATGTAGTGGAAATGAAAGTCGTCGTCCTGCTAAGATTAAAGAACGAAGTCCCCAAGGCCTCTTTAGGAAGCAAACTGCTTTTAACAAATATCTGAAAGACTCAAGAAACAAGAAAGTGTCAAAATGATGGCATTTAGGGCTTTGAGAATTGGGCAGGAAGTTGTGTTTAGGGATAAGGTACACTTCCTAGAGCTCCCTGACTCCCTGGTTTCCCTGATCCATGTTTCCTAGGCAGCTGTAGAGCCTAGGGGCAGGTGCGTATGCAAAGGAAACCAAGCTGCAGTTCCCTCTGATGCATCCAGCCCACGGCTCCCAGTGATCAGGAAAGTGGAGGCATCTGTGCAGTACAGCTGTCAGGTCGGCTGACAGCTCCAGAAGCCCAGCCAGCGTCCTGGGCACTGCTTTCAGAGTGCCCATGCCAAGGAGCGGGCTCCTTAAGATGAAATGTCTGTCTGCTCAGACAGAGCATATCCAGGTCTGATTAAGTTACTACATGTGAAAGACCCGCTGGAGATATCGCAAAGTGTGACAATTATGGTATTCTCAAGAATATTGGCATAGGAAGAAGCTGAAGAACTTTTAAGTATATATGGGAGACTTTTAACTTAAAATTATGGAAGTAACCTTTATTTATTATTAAGAACATTGAAAAACATAGGAAAATACAAAAAAAGCATTCATAATCCCACTATCTAATACAACTGTTCAAGTCTTTTTGTCCCCTATGTTTTTATATATATGTATGTATGTATGTATGTATGTATGTATATATGTATGTATGTATGTATTTTTGTTTTTTTTTTGGAAACAAGATCTCTTAAGCCAGCGGAGGCTGGCTTCGAACCTGCGCAATCCTTCTGTCTCAGCCTCCCAAGCGCGGGGATTACAAGCATGCACCACCATGCCTAGCTCTTTACATATATTTTTATAGTTGTTATTATCCTGCAAGTGTTGAGCTATAATTTATTGTTTTCATAAAATAGCATGTTATAAGCATATTTTATTAAATATTTATGTAGGATCACTTTTAGTTTCTGCATGATATTTCATAACACTTTATTTAATCAGTCCCCCTGCTATTAGACCTAGGTTCTTCCCAAAGTTTGACTATCATGTTTTAAAAAATAAATTTTAGCTGTCCCTCTGTATGGGGAGAGGGTTGATTTTAGGAACCTTCATGGATACAAAATCTGTACATGTTCAAGTCCTTTATATAAAATGGTGTATTTGTATAAAACTCTGCGTATCCTCTCAATACTTTAAATCTTCTCTGGATTACTTATGACACTAATGCTATATAGATAGTTGTACTGTGTTTAGGGAATAGTAACAGTCTGTATATATTCACTACAGTCTGTATATATTCCATAGCAGTTGTTTGAACCCAAGGATGTGGTCATAAAGGACTGACTACCACAGCTAAACTTTGTACCTGGACTTCACTATAAATTCCCAGAACTGGGTGTCAGCGCCTCTACACTTTGTGTCCTTGGGAGGGATTGGGGCTGGAGGTTCATGGAGATTGTTTAGGGGCCAGTGTCTAGAAAGCAGACTGCCTCCTTCTCTAATGGGCCACTGTAGAGAACCACAGCTAAGTTTCCTGAAGTTCAGCTGAGCAAGAGTTTACTGAACTGAATTTGCCAGCATCCGGTGATCAGCAGCAAAGGCTGCCACTGACATATGCAGAAAGAAGGGACCATAAGAATCACCTGCATTTCTAGCTTCTGTTTACTTACTACTTTTGAAATTAGAATTTTACTATGTGTGATACTGAACAATGCCTTCCTGATCTAAATAAATGCAGTGTGTGTGTGTGTGTGTGTGTGTGTGTGTGTGTGTGTGTGTGTTACTGGGAGTGGAACCCAGGGGCTCTCTACCTCCAGGCTACAGTCCCAGACCTATTTTATACTTTATTTGGAAACAGGGTCTCACTAAGTTGCTGAGAGCTGGCTTCAGACCTGTGCCATCCTCCTGTCTCAGCCTCCCAAGTGCGGGGATTACAAGCATGTGCCACCACACCCAGCCATTACTTTGTAAAGAGTGGTGTAGACTTTGAATATGTTTTTGCTTAAATAGTATAAAAAGGACTGAATGTACATGAGAACCTGAGAAGAGCTCTAGAAAAACACTCGCAGAAGTGCTGATGAATCAGCCCCCTGCTATACCAGTGAGAGAAAGTCAAGTAAACTGACAGTCACATGAAGCTCCATTGCTGCAGATGGACCTAGGACACCGGGAAGGGGAACTACTGAAACGAATGAAAGGCTTCACACTGATGAAGGAAAAGGACTAGAAGGGAGAATCAGCAAGTTAGCACAACTGAAGAACATACCTAAAAATAATTGTTCTGCCTGCGAGCCCGAGACCCCCACCGCTGTCCCCGGATCTCTCAACACCCCTGTGTCTGATAAAGATGGTTTCTTGTGTCTCTCATTATTCAGTAACAAGTCACAGGAATGGTCTTTTGATTCTGATCATTGGACCAGTTGGTTGGTATCTGAGAACAGCATTTCCATTGGCTTGATGAAGGAACATGTGAATAAATGTCTAAAATGTCCCAGTGTTTGATTAAGATCTGCCAGAAAACCCTTTGTATGATATAAGATAGCTAGAATTCCTGGTTGTCAGAATTATTGAACCTGTATCTCTTTTGTTTTCATAACTATTTTGACAAAAATGTGAACTAGCAGCCACTATCTTTTACCCCCACAACCTGGAAACCTGAGATTCTTTTTGTTTTTGTGTTCTGGGGATTGAACCCAGGATAAGCACTATACTGCTGAGCTATGTCCCCAGCACGAGACTTATTTATTTAACTTTCATGCTTTTAAATCTTATTTATTTACTCTGCGGTACTGAGGGTCAACTCAGGGGCATTCTACCCCTGCCTGATTTTATTTTCTATTTTGAAACAGGATCTCTCTAAGTCACCACACACTGGCCTCAAACCTGAAGTCCCTATTTCAGCTTTGCAAGTACTGGAATGGTAGGCGTGTGCCACTGCGCCCAGCTTTTAAATTAACTTTATTTATTTATTTATTTATTTATTTATTTATTTATTTATTTTTGATGGTACTGGGGTTCCTGGAAACCCTTCTACCTCCAGGCTACATTCCCAGACCCATTTTTTATATTTTTATTTGGAAACAGAGTCTCTTCAGCCAGCACGGCTAGCTTCAAACCTGCGAGATCCTCCTGTCTCTGCCTCTCAAGCGCGGGGATTACAAGCGTGCGCCACCACGCCCGTGTTAAATTACCTTTTTAACACGTACACTCTCTCTTTCTCTCCTCTCCTCTCCTCTTCTCTCCCTCCCCCCTCTCCCCCTCTTCCTCTCTGCCCCCTCTGAAGCAGGGACATGCCTAAATGTTTTTCTTGTATCATCTCTGGTCTTCACAGTAATCCTTCAGAGTGTCAGGATCTGCACATTGCGCATTAGGAAACAGGCTCGGAGAGGATAGGCCACTGCTCATAGCTATAAAGAGTGGAGCTGGGGTAACACCAGGTCAGTCTGACTCAAGAGCCATCTACCTCTCATGTGATGTGGGAGAACCGAGTAGGAACAGACAAGTGTGGGAACCATGGTGGGGAAAACTCCAGACTCTTCCACCTTGGCTCACTAGACCCTCGAGACAGACTTGAGCATTTTCCCGTGGCTTTCCCAGCTTTTCACCAGCATGTGGTAATTTCTCAATGTTAAGTTCACTGTTTCAGACTTCCTCCCCTCCTCCTGCCCCTTTGATCTTCCAGGCCCTCAGTACCGCCTGGAGAAGCAGAGCGAGCCCAATGTTGCCGTCGACCTGGAGAGCACGTTGGAGAGCCAGAGCGCCTGGGAGTTCTGCTTGGTCCGCGAGAACAGTACGTTGGCCACCTCGCTCCATGCCCGCTTTGTTCGTGGCAGACGTGCTTCTGAGTTGTTTGGGACACTCACTGGCCTGGCTTTCCCAGGCAGATGGGAAGCGACTGTTTTCCAAGGCACCCCACAGCCTCCATGCCAGAAGTATATCCCAAAGCGAAGTGATAGAGTCCGTGCTGTGCGCTAGAGTCCGCATCCTGTTGAGCACGACGTGATTAATATTTGTCTGTTGAGCTGTGTCTTCCTGAGCTGAGAGCCCTGGAGACAGTTGAGAAACACAAGGCCTGTTCTGAGGCAAAGGCTATTTTGTATGTGAAGCACCTGGCCCCATTTCACTGTGTAGATGTCAAGTCTTGGAAAACTTAAACCTTTTGAATATTCTAAGCAGGAGCAGCATAGTGATTCCTAGTGACATGTTCAGGGCTTCCTTATAACTTCAGCTAGTTGTTCTTATTGTCTTCAAAGTTGTGAACTCTTGATATCTCCGCTGTATCCCTTCTGACTTAGGGCAGGTGATGCGTGAAAACTCTGACTGTGGCAGCAGACTGTCCGCGGTGATTCCTGCCTCAGGCTTTCCCACAGCCTGTTTCTCCAGCCAGAAACTGCCCTGTTCTGACTGACTCTTTCCCATCCTTCATCTCAGTTTAAGTGTCACTTCTTCAGAGAGGCCACCTGTGACCTCCCTGTCCCCCATTACGTAATTCAGATCCATCCACCTTTGGGCCCCCGGTTATACTTTTATAGGGTATGCAACTTTTTATTGCATATATTTCTATTTATAATTATATGTTTTCTCAGTGATTGATTGATGGCACTCTCCCCCACTAAACTGTCAGGACCATAAGAATTTTCCTGAAATACGAGGTTGCTCTTTAATCAGGCCACAGACTCTCTAAACCAGACCATACTGCTGCTTTTTAGCCAGGACCCCTGACAGCTTTTGCTGGAGCAGTTCACCAGGAAGGTGAAATGTGCTTTAGCATTGGGCAGCAAATTCTCAAAGGTAGAAGGTTGGCATCCTCATAGTCTACAACCAGTTATGAGAACCTAACATGTAAATGCTCATTGAAATTGAAATAAAATCACTGATTCTTAAATGGCCTAAAAAACTTAAACATCAGACATTTTTAAAATGTCCATCCCTATCAACAATCTAATTTGTAAACATTTTAAAGCAAAATGTAATACTTTCCATCTATCAAATAAGCCAAGTAGAGTTGGGGATGTAGGTCAATGGTAGAGCACTTGCCTAGTTTGCATGAAGCCCTGGATTCAACACACACACACATACACAAGGGAAATAAGCAGGTAATTTAAACTGAATCCTCAGGGATAGGGAGGGAAATAGGCATACTTAAACATTGGAGACAAGAGTGTACCTAGGATAGCTGGAAATACCGAGACCTAAAAATGTGTTACCACTATTTCTACTTATGGAAATATATTTTGAGGAGAAAATATCTAAAATGCAACAAATAGCTGGGCTTAGCAGCACATGCTTGTAATCCCAGCATCTGGGAAGGCTGAGGCAGGAGGATTGCATGTTCAAGGCCAGCGAGGGCAATTTAGTGAGACCCTGTCTCAAAATAAAAACTAAAAGGTCTGGGAGTATGAAGGTATATCTAAGAGGTCAAATGTACCTGGGGTGAATCCTCAGTAGTGGGGAAAAAAAAGGCAAAGGTGTATGTATAATGATAATGTTGACGATATTGTTTCTCATACCCAATACTAAAAGAATATTTAGATAACTAGTGGTATCCTGATATTGGAAAATTATACAGGGTGTCAAATGGGATATGCTTTCTAATCATAAAGAACTTAAGCTGAACTCAAAAAAGACACAAGTATTAGTTGGTGGCACATGCCTCTAATACTAATACTTGGGAGGCTGAGAAATTCTCGGAGGATTGCAGGTTCAAGGAAAACCTCAGCAACTTAGGGAGGCCTTGTTTTAAAATAAAAATAAATAAACTAGAACTGGGAGTGTAGGTCAAAGGTAGGATGCCTCTGAGTTCAACCTTCAGTACCAAAAAATAAAAAGAAACAACTGGAAATGTTTGCATATGTTTAGAAATTGAGAAATAAGCTTCTGAAGCCGGGCGTGGTGGCACACACTGGTAATCCCAGCATTTGGGAGGCTGAGACCTGAGGATTGTGGTTCGCGGACAGCCTCAGCTACTTAGTGAGGCCCTCCACAACTCAGTGAGACCCTGTTTCAAAATAAAGAATAAAAAATTGGGCAGGGTGTGCAGCTTGTAGGTCAAATGCCTCTGGGTTCCATCCCCAGACCCACAGAAAGAAAGAAAGAAAGAAAGAAAGAAAGAAAGAAAGAAAGAAAGAAAGAAAGAAAGAAAGAAAGAAAGAAAGAAAGAAAGAAAGAAAGAGAAAGGAAGGAAGGAAGGAAGGAAGGAAGGAAGGAAGGAAGGAAGGAAGGAAGAAAGGAAGGAAGGAAGGAAGGAAGGAGCGAGCTTCTGAACCTATGGTTTAAAAAATAAGTTATAGTGGAAATTAGAAAAAACTTTGATGGAAAGATAATGAAAATTCTGCATATTAACATTTGGGAATATGGCTAATGCAGTATTTAAAAGGAAGTTTATAGCCTTCGGATTCATATGTTATAAAAGAAGAGCTGAGAAGTAATGAGCTAAGCCTCTAACTCACAAAATTAGAAAGGAAATAAAAGGAAACCTAATAAGATAAAAGAAAGGAAGCAATAATGAACAGAAATTAATGAAAGAGATATTCAGGGAGCTAGGGATGGTAGCACACACCTGTAATCCCACTACTTGAGATCCTCCTGAGACAGGAGGATCACAGGTTCCAGAACAGCCTCAGCAAGTAGTGAGACTCTCATTGACCTAGTGAGACACTCTTTCAAAATAAAAATAAAAAATAAGGGTGGGGGTATAACTCAGAGGTAGAATGCCCCTGGCTTCCATCCCCCAGTACCAACAAAGAATAATGCAAAAAGAAATAGCTATTCAGACATATCAAAAGAAAGTTTGTTAAAAAGGACTAATAACAGGCAGACATAGTGGCACATACCTATAACCCCAGGTCTTGGGAGACTGATACGGAAGGTTTAAGGTTCAAGAACAGCCTCAGCAAGTACTGAGACTCATCAACCCAGCAATACCCTGTTTCAAAATTAAAAAAAAATAACACTGGACGTGGTGGTGCACGCTTGTAATCCCTGCGCTTGGGAGACGGAGACAGGAGGATCACGCAAGTTGGAAGCCAGCCTCACTGGCTTAAGAGACCCTGTTTCCAAGTAAACATATAAAATAAAATAAATAGGGCTGGGAGTTTAGCCTGAAGGTAGAAGGGTTTCCAGGAACCCCAGTACCACCAAAAAAAAATTAAAAATAAAATAAAAAGTAGGGCTGATGCCAGGCGTGGTAGCACACGCTTATAATTTCAGTGCTTGAGAGGCTGAGACAGGAGGACCGCGCAGGTTTGAAGCCAGCCTCAGCTACTGAGTGAGGCTGTCATCAACTTAGTGAGACCATGTTTCCAAATAAAGTATAAAATAGGTCTGGAAGTATAGTCCAGAGGTAGAAAGCCCCTGGGTTCCACCCCCAGTAACCCCACACACATACACACAATAGCAAAAGTAGGGCTGAGGGTATGGATTGGAGGTAGAATGCCCTGGGTTCAATCCCCAGTACCACACAAGAAGAAAAGAAAAAGAAAGGACTAATAACACCAGTAAACCTCTATTGAAATCGATCACAAACAAGACAGAAGCTAGGCATGATGGCACACACCTAAAATCCTAGTACTTGGGAGGCTGAGACAGGAGGATCACAGATTCTCAGCCAGCTTCAGCTACTTAGTGAGACCCTGTTTCAAAATAAAACAAAATAGGGCTGGGATTATAGCTCAGAGGCAGAATGTCCCTGGGTCCAATCCTCTGTACTGCAGGAAAAAAAGGAAGATAAATAACAGAGACACAAATAATAATAGGCTTGAAAAAGAGATATACTGCAGATTCAATATTCATTAAACAAACAATACAAGATTGTTTTGAAAAACTGTTATAGCTTTTGGAAAATTTAGGTGAACACAAAACTTATCAAAAAAACAACTTATCAAAATTGACACAAAAATAAATAGAAAACGTACCGGGCATGGTGGTGCACGCTTGTAATCCCTGCGTTTGTGAGGCAGAGACAGGAGGATCGCGCAGGTTCGAAGCCAGCCATGCTGGCTTAAGAGACCCTGTTTCCAAATAAAAATATAAAATGGGTCTGGAAGTGTAGCCCGGAGGAACCCCAGTTCCACCAAAAAGAAAAAAGAAAACAAAAACGAAAGAAAGAAAAAAGAAAGAGAAAACCTGAATGTTTTCTCATATATATATATATATATATATATATATATATATGGGGCGGGCCTGGGGATTGAACCCAGGGGCATTCTACCTCCAAGCCACTCCCCTGCCCTATTTGAAACAAGATCTTACTAAGTTGCACAGGGCCTCACTAAGTAGCTGAGGCTGTCCACGAACCGTGATCCTCTGGTCTCAGCCTCCCGTATACTAGGATTACAAGTGTATGCCACCACGCCTGGCTTTCCTATTTTGAGCAATTGAATTAGTGATTCCAAACCTCCCCACAAGAAAATCTAAACCGAAATGACTTTATTGGCTAGTTGTACCAAACACCTAGGGAATAGATAACTTCAGTCTTAGCATCAGCTAGTTCAGAGAATAGAAGAGTTTACCCTTCTAATTCATTTAAAGAGACTTCTATAATCTTGGTAACAAACTCCAATAAAGACTATACAAAACAAGTTCAAGACTAGCCTCAGCAAAGTAATGAGAGTCTCTGTTTCAAAACCTACGGAGGCCCTGTTTAAAAAATAATAAAGGGCAAAAGGTATAGCTCAGAGGCAGTATACCCCTGAGTTTATTCCCAGTACCACAGCAAATAAACAACAGTGATTTTGACTCTCAGAGTTTAAGAACTAGAAGTACCTTACAAATCCTTTGAGAAAGAGAAGCTGAGGTTCACAAAGGGCACATAACTAAAGACTATTTTATGCTTATTCTTAGAAGTACAGTAAAAAGCCGGGCGTGCAGATGATTCCAGTACTTGAGAGACTGAGACAGGAGGATCACAGGTTAAAGGACAACCTCAGCAAATAGTGAAACTTTCATCAACTTAGGAAGGCCCTGTTTCAAGATAAAAATTTTAAAAATCAGCTGGGGATGTAGCTCAGAGGTAAAATGTCTGTGGGTTCAATCTCTAGACGCGCACACACACACACACACACACACACACACACACACACACGTGTGTGTGTGTGCTGGGATTACAAGTGTGTGCCAACAAGCTCAGCAAAAAGAAGCTGTTAGTAAAAGAAGCTCTTACTAGCATTTACAAAGGGAAAGGCAGACAGTAGTTAGAAATCAATGGAACGATGTAATTAGTCTCATAAAATGAAGTAAATTATAAAAAGGATTTTTTTTTTTTTGCAAAACTAGGAATTAAATCCAGGGGCATTTCACCTCTGAGTTATACCCTCAACCCTATTTTTTATTCTTTATTTGGAAACAGGGTCTCATTAAGCTGTGGAAGGCCTCACTAAATAGCTGAGCCTGGCTGTGAACCTGCAATCGTCCTGCAATCCTCATTCTCCCAAGTACTGGGATTACAAGCGTGCGCCACCATGCCCAGCTCTAAAAATGATTTTTTATTTTAAAAAAAGTTTAAGAAGATATTTTAACCAAGAACCATTATTCTCCAGTAGCTACATATTAAGCTTGAGACAAAAATACTTCAAAAATAGAATTTTTTCACTTCTGTTGTTATGTTTGATCAGGACAGGTTCATTACCTTAAAGCCATCTTAGAAGCAAGCTAAGTTCTGATCATATATTAAGCACTGTGTAAGAGAATGTGCTCTGGAACCCAGACTGCAATGGCTCACACCCTATTTCTGTGGCCTCGGGCACTTTGCCTACCCCCTTGGGTAGCTGATCTGCCCTCATGAGGTTGATGTGAGTGCCCATTCTAAAGTGCTTAGAGCCGTGCCTGGCATACAGCACACACTCTGTGAGTGCTAGCTGTAATGACTGAGGAAAGAACTGCTTTTCTCTGCTGACAGAGCAGGTGGGCACAGGTGTGGAGTTCTGGAATCACAGAACTGTGAGAACCTGAGGAGGTGTACGGAGGAGAGGGGAGCAAGCCAGAATGGAGGGGCAAGGAAAGCAGGAGAGCTGAGAAGCAGGGTGCTTTCCAAACATGTTTGAATGTCCCAGAATGGATATATAGTTTGCACGTACAACCGTTGCTTTAAAAAGACTGTCTGCCATAAGGGCAGGTAGAAGCCTTTGAGTGTTTCTCCAAAGGGAGGATGGGGCATAACATTTTATATCAACTGTATCAAAGGATGTTTTAAAATGATTTAATCAGGCCTACTATTGTAAAGCCTTATGCTAGGCATTTTGAAAATGCTTTCTCTTATCATTCTTAACTACTTTGCATGACACTCTTCTTACTGTGAGAGGTTATGACCTGCCTAAGTCGTCCAGCCGATAAGTGATAAGACTGAAATTTTAAGTCAGCTCTCTGATTCCAGAGCCCACTGCAAGCTTGTTGATAACCTGAACTTTCAGTCCTGAGAGTGTGGTGATAATCGTCTCTATACGCTGAGAGAGAGACGCCTGCAAATGAAGCTGATATGACAAGAGTTTCTGCCTAGGGACTGAGAGCTAACATTTGTGCTTGGATCTTGGCCTAAGTAAGAAAATGACAAGCCAAAGTCCTTGAGCCTTCCAGTTTGGATTCTTGTCTGATAATCTACTACATCCTTCAGCCAACTGTCTGCTCAAAGCTGGAATCAAACCAGAAGGAAGCAACGAGTGCATTATGGAGAGGATGTAACATTAGAAGACTTCCATTCTTGTCCAAGCTTCTATATAAATCCTGGCACCAAACAGCCTCAATTTTCTTTTCTGCCAAATGTTCCCAGTGACCTTTCCAACTGATCCTATGTGAGTGGCCCATCTAGATTCTTAGAAGAAAGGCCCAATTTAGTACTTCCATCAGTACTAAGAGAAATTCGGGAATCTTCCATCACCAAGGCCAAAATAAACCAGAAATTAAATTGACTTAATGGAATGCCTACGGAGTATCAGATACTGTGTCTATTTTATCACTCACTAGATTATTGTTATAATAGTTCAATATAGTGCTTAAAGCACAGTCACTTGATTCAGGCAGACCTTAGCAAACTACTTGCAGCCTCTGACATTGGGTAAATCATGTCATCCCTCCGAGCCTCAGTTTCCTGTGTAAATGAAGGCAATTAGATCTATTTCACAAGACTTTTGTGAGGCTTGAATGAGCTCTAAGTGCTGTTGCTATAATAACCTTTTAGACTGGTGTGGTCATCTTTATAGAAGAGGAAACTGAGACTCAGGGATAAAGTGATTTCTACTATCATACAAATAGTAACGAGGAGCCTAGAAAACTGGGTCTTCTATCTGTTAAATCTAGTGAGAGTTGTAGAGAGAGGCATTGTTGCTTTTTAAACATCAGTTCAACCTCCTTTTATCTTTTTTTTTTTAAGGAGGTTCAGAAAAATACTTGAGACTTTATATCAGTGCCTTACTGACTTCTTGATTTCTTTTATACTAAGGAAGGGTGGGGAGTCTCCTAAGAAGGGTCCATGGTAGGAAGGGCATCTGTAGGGCACAGTGTGAAAGTCCTCATTCACTGCCTCTAGTTGCCCTTAAAGAACCAAGAGCCTGGGTGTGGTGGTACACACCTATAATCCCAGTACTTGGGAGCCTGAGACCAGAGGATTGCAGGTTTGAGGATAGCTTCAGCAACCTAGTGAGACCCTATTTCAAAATAAAAAGTAAAATCGCACCGGGGTATAGCTCAGAGATAGAGTGCCCCTGGGTTCAATCCCCAGTACCACAAAAAAACAGACCCAGATGAGGGTCTTTTCCTATAATCCCAGTATTTGGGATGCTGAAACAGGAGGATCATAGGTTCAAGAACAGTGTGAGATCATTGGGGAGACTATGTTTCAAAATTTAAAAAAAAAGTAAAGGGCTGGGAGTTTAGCTCAGAGGTAGAATGGCCCTGAGTTCCATTCCCAGTCAGTCTTTCTCTCTCTCTCTCTCTCTCTCTCTCTCTCTCTCTCTCTCTCTCTCTCTCTCTCTCTCTCTCTTTCTCTTCTCTTCTCTTCTCTTCTCTTCCCCTCCCTCCCCCCCTCTCCCCTCCCCCTCTGCACACTCCAGGAAAAGCAAGCCTCTCCCTAGACAGCCTGGATAGCCCTTCCTAGGTAGAGAGACCCTCTTCTCTCTGATCACTGGTTGCACTAGATTCATTTGCCTACTCCCATGCTAGACTGTGGCCCCTCACACTGGGCAGGGACCTGTTTGATCTGCCTGATGAAGCCAACCTCCTGCCTCCCTGGCATCCTCAGGCTTCTCATTGGGACTCTGGTCAAGTACATGAGTGAGCATCTTTACATGCAGAGGTTTCTTTGTAGTAGTATTTGTCCCCCACACTGCTAAATAAAAAAGGAGAGAGGAGAAAAGGTAATCGTAGAAAGAGAATGAATGTTTGCATATACTAGTGTGATGCTTATTCATAATGGGCCAATTCCTCCTCCTGTTTATGCTCTGTGCCAGCCCCGGAGACTCCCTGGTGGTTCCTCTCTGTTTCTGGAGGCTTTGCCTTCTTCAGTTACAAATTGCTAATCTCTCCAATTTCCATCATGCGGTCTGAATACCAGGGCTTTAAACCTCTTTTTATTATACCCCAATAGCACTCTTCAAATACAAAAGAAAATGTGACCATGCAAATAAACTATTTGCAAATAGAAATGATTCTTGATGCTCCTGGTACATATTTTAGGTTGAGCTATTGCTGAAAAAATTACATATCTGACTAGGGCCACGGGAGCGTCACTGTAAGGAATTTTCTATATGAATGAGGGTTTTTTCAAGTTGATTTTGCATAATAGTTTCCTGCACACTAAACAAATTTAAGTGAAACAGAAAGGTTGTTCCTGAATACCTGGGTCACCTCTTGCTGTCTGGTTAATGTGAGCTAGGTGTCAGTACTGATAGGGGAAAGGTGAGACATTGGATGCCACTGTCACCTTGGGCAAAGCCTTCCCTTCTGTGAGCTTCTTTCTCGTCTGTCAAATGTGATGGTCACCCTTTCCCGTAGGACTGTTGTGAGGATTAAACTATTTAAACAAGGAAAGGAGACTGTCTATCAAAAGCATATAGTGAGGCCAGGCGTGTGGCGCACACTTGTAATCCCAGCGCTTGGGAGGCTGAGACAGGAGGATCACACAGGTTCAAAGCCAGCCTCAGCTACTGAGTGAGGCTCTCAGCAACTTAGTGAGACCTTGTTTCCAAATAAAGTATAAAATAGGTCTGGGAGTATAGCCCAGAGGTAGAAAAGCCCCTGGGTTCCACCCCCAGTACCAAAAAAAAAAAAAGCATATAGTGAGCCAACCATTGTGGCACACGCCTGTAATCCCAGTACTTGGGACGCTAAGACTGGAGGAGTAAAGGTTCGAGGCCAACCCCAGCAACTTAGTGAGACCCTTTTTCAAACATTTTTTTAAAAATAGGATAGGTTTAGTGGTGCATGCCTGTAATCCTTAGTACTTAGGCTGAAATAGGAGGATCATAGGTTCAAAGCAACTTAACGAGGACCTCAGTGAGACCCTATTTCCAAATAAAAAATAGGGCTGGGGTATGGCTCAGAGATAGAATGTTCCTGGGTTCAGTCCCTAGCACCACAGAAAGCGGGGTTGGGGAGAGAGAGAGGAGAGGAAAATGGACTGCAGCGCACTGTCTTGAGTGTGTGCCATCCCCACGTCTCCCTGCACCTTGAGACACAGAGGCCCAGCACCTGTCACAGACACCCGTAGCAGTGTCTGCGCATGTGTGTGGTGGCCTTTCCCTCCCTGTAATTCCTCTCTTCCCTTGAGCCTGGTAGACTCTTCACAGGTTCCTTTGGGTAGCAGATAGCTGATACCTTGGGCAAAAGGTTGTGCTGACCTGTACAAGAGGCAGATTTGTACCCTGTCCACACCTACCTCTTCAGTACCGAGTGTCTGAATTGTGCTGCGTGGGCTGAGAACTTCCACATGGATTGCACTTTTTCCTCTCCCCCTTTCTCAAAAGGTCCCCCCCTTTTCATTTTATCATTTGGTAGTAATTAGTATTCAAGGGAAATTGGTCTTAATATATTAAAATTGGTTAAGTGCATTTAGACCTGTACCACAGCCAATGCCTTATTGGAAAATGTAATTGGGGACTCTGTGTATGTAATTAATTGAATTACAATTAGGAACTTTCATTAAGCGATACGTGGGTACATTAGAGCAGTGAGGAGACACATTTGATGAGCCACAGACCCTGTCTGGGCTCCAAGTGAGGGCACGGAGATCTGCAGTCCTCCAGTAGCTCTTGCCCCAGGATCTGCCCTGCAGCCCCGGACTAATGGCTTAGTAATGCATCAGGTCACATCTCTGTAGCGGCTCTGGGAGAGTTGGTTCTCCCAGTGTGTGCCCTCGTTCCCTGACTCGAGTAAGGAGAGGGACCCCTTGGTGTTGCTTAGATATCACAGCCCTTAGGTATTTTGCTATGTAAATTGACAGAAATGCCAGTTTCCTTGCAAGACCCTGATACCTTTCATATGATGGAATTAGAATTGAATAGGAACAAAGGCGCACTGGAGGAAGGGGAAGTGCTGGGGATTCTTCCAAGCAAGCCTGTGATGTACCGGTCCAGCACCTTAAGTGGTCATGTTCCATCCTGCACAGGGCAGCTGGGTTCACTGTGGGTACATGTCTTGTTCATTTACCCCTCAAAAGTAGATCTTGAAGCCAGACTCTCGGCCAGCCACTGTGCCTGTGCTGGAGGTGGAGAGGACCCCTCCCCTCATCATGGAGCCCACTGCTGTGATCAGGGTGATCAGGGCTGTAAAGGGGGAATACTTGATAACAGGGCCCAGAGCTGGGCAGAGTAGTAGGGAAGTCAAATAATGAGTAAGAGAAGAATGTTCCAGCCAAGGGAATGCTCATCTGAAGGCCTCAAGACAAGGAGCTTGGCATCCTTGGGGAGGATGGATGGATGGATGGATGGATGGATGGATGGATGGATGGATGGAGTAAAATGAGCAGGTGGGGGGTTACTGGAGACAAACCTGAGGAGTAGGCAGTGTCTAGCATGCCAAGCCTTCAAGGGCTCCTTTGTGCTCTGCTCTTTTTAGAAATTCTATAAACCTGAAACTGTTTCTTTCTGATCACCTCATAAAACAAGATACCTTGATTTATTGAGGGAATTCTGCAGTCTCCATGTGGAAAGTCCTCTAGCCTGGCTGGCCCTGGCTTCAGGAGTTTAATCAACTGAGCCCTGTGACAGCAAGGATTCCTACCCTGGTTGTAGGATGGCAGATTCTAGTGAAGGAGATATCCTACTGTGTGATCCTTATGGCTTGAAAGAGATGACTGCAGAGGGTGTGTGTGTGTCTGGGGGTGTTACAGCGCAGTACCTATTGATCGTCTTTTAGAGACCAGCAAAAATGACTAGTAGCTGAAGGGAAGTGTTTAATAGAAGAGCAGCTTTGGCTTATGAGACTTTGGGGACTTAAACGGCCTCTAGGAGGAAAAAAATGTGATGGATGCAGAGAGCTAAGGAAGAGTTTTCCTCCATGACTCACTTATGCTTCCAGCTTTGACTCTTCCTGAAGGAGTGAGTTGAGTTTTATCCCTGATTCCTTTGTTTCTACAAGACCAGGCACAATTGTGTTCTCCTTTACTCTTAAGTCTCAGGGACTTCTAGGTTCCATCCCCAGTACCACAAAAAAAAAAAAAGGAAAGAAGGAATAAAAAATAGGGCTGGGATGTAGCTTAGAGATAGAATGCCCCTGGGTTTAATCCCTAGTACTGAAAAAAAAAATTCATTCATTCCACTGGCAGCATTTATTGACCATCCACTGTGTGACAATGTGCTTTGCAGGATGGGACTCTCCCACCTGCAAGGATCTCCTGGTCTATAAAGAAGCCTTCCACAGAAGGCTGCAGGTTTCAGGAGAGGGATGTGGAAGACTATTTGGACTAGACCTTGAGGTATATAAATTTTAAAGAACAGAAAAAACCAAATGTGGTAGTACATGCCTGAAATCCCAGTTCTTCGGAAGCTGAGACAGGAAGATCACAGATTCAATGCCAGTCTCTGCAATTTAGTGAGACCCTCAGCCACTGAGTGAGACCCTGTTTCAAAATAAAAAGGAACTGGGGTTGCACCTCAGAGGTAAAATACCCCTGGATTCAATCCCCAGTACTTTCCCACAACTAAAAAAAAGAAGAGAGAGAGAGGAAAGAACATTCTGGCCAGAGGTCTAACCCCAGCAAAGCCCAGCGTGGCGAGCCAGGCATAGCTCTGTCTGGGGCATTGCAGTTGGGGTGGAGTGGAGTGGGGATGGCTGGTTCACTCTCGGCCAGTCCCTGGCACAGCAGCTTTCACTGCATGTCAGAGCCTGAGCTGGATGCCGCCCCACCTTTAAGGAGCTCTTTCCCCACCCCACTGTTCCCCGTGCACTCTGCTGCGCTCTTCCCTCTGCGTGTGCTCGCCTCTGCGTTCACATTCTCCCCATCATCTGGGAGCCTGCCGTCCTCACTTCCTGCAGCACTGGGCGCGTGAGAGGCGCTGGGTAACTCTTCTGCATTAGAAGGCAGCCACCAGGGTTGTGGAAGGGGAGGACGTAGCAGAGGCCGATGGTCTCTGGTTGAGTTCTGGAGTTGGCATAAGAGAGGCTGAAGTTGCTTCAACTTCCCCTAGGTTAAGGCCTTTAGACTTGGTCTGAGACAGTGAACCATGAAGTGAACGTCACAGTCCCCTGCAGTGTACATCTGTGAGTACAGGGGTCTGCCAGCAGTGCACAGTGAGTTCATCTGCACTTCAGTATAATGATTAGGGCCTACTCGTTGGAAAGAAAGTCATGTCTCCTTCTGTTCTAGTAAAACCACATGTAAAAAACACTTTCTAAACTATAACCCACCCACCCCCAGATTCAGTCCCCAATATGGGGGTGGGGTTAAACCGTAAAGTAGTATTTGTTGTCATTGGTCTTGGTCTCATCACTGATAGCAAACCTGTTATTCTTAGGAAATGGGTACGAGCTCTGCAGCCGTGTTTGTCAGGTAGTGACACACACTCAAGCTGGAGCTGCACCTGTGTCCCATCGTGGCTGTCCAAAAGGAAACATGGCATAACAACCAGGGGAATAGCAGTTCTCAAACTTTCTGGGTAGGACCTCTTTGCACCCTTAAAAGTTATCAAGGTTGGGCTGGGGATGTAGCGCAGTAGTCAGTCATGTGTTCACCATGCATGAGGCCCTGGGTTCAATTACCAGTACCAAAGTGGGGGGAAGGGGACTATTGATGATCACAGAGAGATTTTATTTATTGTGTTATATCTACATCGTGTTTTCATTGAAAAATCAGTAATATGCTATGTATTAACATAAGTAACATTTTTATGGGAAATGTATATCCTTAAAATTTTTAATGAAAAGTGACACTATTTTACATTCTTGCAAATTCTGCTTTATAGAACTTCTGCTTTATAAAACACACCTAAATCCTCATATCTACTTCCACATTCAGTCTGTTATAACACATTGTTTTGGTTGAAGTGCATGAAGAAGATCTATCCTTATGCAGAAAGGTTGTTGGAAAAGAGAGGAGTGTTTCATAGCCCTTTCAGATGATTATTATTAACTTTTGTTATTATACCAAAACTCAGATGGGAGTGTCTTGAAGGTTAGTTACAGTATGGACTCAGAACTCTTGATTGCTTTGTGCACTTGAAGAGAATGGGCATGAAAAAGGTTAATGGTGTTTTACTGCTATTATTCTGAAAATAGTATCGAAAGTATGGGCACACCCCCCTAAAAGAGACTTGCTTGGCCTGCCCCCATGATGGGTCCCAAACTGCACCCTGAGAACCTCTGGCTTTGTCCTGTTAGGTCAGAGTCTCTTACCTTGCCATCATTTGTAGGAGTGTGGTGCCGCCTCTGGCACAGGAGCAGCCCTCAGCAGCACTTGACGGAAGGGGTGGTGGAAGACGTGGCTCTCAGGGTCCAGAAGGTCTGTCCTGGCTCTGCCTTTCCTAACAGTGGGCTCACAGGCAGGCTTGCAGCCTCGTCGTGACCCCCCTCTAAGCTCCATGGCATGTCCTGCCTACTGTGATGAAGCCCCAGAGCTGCCTCTCAGCCCATGGCTGTCACGCAGCACCTCCTCTTCCTTTCTTTGCTGCAGGCCTAGAGGCGCCTCCTTCCTCACCTGCTCCCTGTTCCCTTTACCCTCCTGTCCTGGCCTAGCTCGTCTCCTCTTCCCCTAACACAGGGCCTGGCGCCATCCTTGATTCCCCTTCCTGGCTTACTCCAGACTGAAGCTGCTTCCTCTTTGGGGTGCTTTGCCCTTGGCCCTTCCACATCCTGGAGGAACGCACTCTTTCTTCCAGGGCCTCGTTGCCAGTCCATTTGAGCTTCCATGCTCAAATCACTAGTAGGCCCACCCCAAACCCTGATCAATCACAATACCTCTATGAGTTATTGCAGCTCGAGCATTTTGACACGATACATTATGGTAATCCGTGGCACATAGAGACATTAACACTCCCGACTTGACAAAATGCATTGTGAAGTCTTTGAAGGCACCATTACAGTTTATCTTGTCATTCACGAGGAGGCCCAGTTCAGCATTAATGTAGATGAACACAGTGTGGCTTTTGTTTCATTTAATTGCTTGTAACCTTTTTAATTGCTGATTTAACAAAATACCAAAGGGTTATATTTCAATTAAATTAATGATTTGAGGAGTAGGGTTTTTTTTCCTTTCTTTTTTGGTATGTTTATTTTTAAAACATTCTGGCTTTTTCTACTCTTCACTATGAGAGGATGACAAAAATGTCTTCCCTCAAACAGAAGAGGGTTTTTGATGTAAAGTTCATACTGTAATAAAAGTTTTAATAGCAGGGCATGGTGACGCACGCTTGTAATCCTGTGGGGAACCATTAAGGTTTTCCCCTAAAAGAATATTTCTGACTCAGCTGACTGTCCTTCTCCCAGAGTCAACAAGGTTTGGGGTCATGGAAGGTTCAAAGTAAAAGGTCTAAGAGAAGATCAGGTGGTGATGGCAGGAGGGTATTGATTAACCTACCTGTAATGTATGTGCTTTGGATTGGTCTCTATTGTATTCCAGTGGTGATAGCACGAGGATATTGATTGACCTGTAACTGTATAAATATCCCAGGAGTGGAGAGGCCGAAAAAAAGCGAGCGAGATGATGATATTGACCCAGAAGCAGGGGTCGGCCAGTAGAGATAGTAGGCTGGTGGCCCCCCCATGTTAGAATTAAAAATTCTTCATCTTCATCCCTCTCTTCGGAACCCATACTTTTGCCGGCTGGTTCCGGCATAATCCCAGCATTTGGGAGGCTGAGACAGGAGGATCACAGTTCGCGGACAGCCTCAGCTACTTAGTGAGGCACTCCATAACGTAGTAAAACCCTGTTTCAAAATAAAGAATAAAAAAGAAGGCAGGGAGTGTAGCTCGGAGGTAGAATGCCTCTGGGTTCCATCCCCAGACCTGCAAATAATAATAATAATAATAATAATAATAATAGTTTTAATATGCAAATAGTCCAATGCCAAGCATCTTTCTTGTATAATTGGGTTCACTTTTTTGTAGAAGGATACAAACAGAAAAGGTATATGCACCAAGTCATAGAACTTTTCTGTCCCAAAACATTTTTTTTTGTGTGTGTGGTACTGGGGTTCCTGGAAACCATTCTACTTTCGGGCTACACTCCCAGACCTATTTTATACTTTTTTAAAATTTGGAAACAGAGTCTCTTAAGCCAGCGCTGCTGGCTTTGAACCTGCACGATCCTCCTGTCTCCACCTCCCAAGCGTGGGGATTACAAGCGTGCACCACCACGCCTGGCAGCCAAAACATATTTTTTATATAATGCTTTGTATCAGTTTGTCTTTAAAGAAAGGGTCTATTGATCATCTATTTTTATTTCTCTTTTTAGTAGTAGTAGTAGTAGTAGTAGTAGTAGTAGAGATTGAACCTAGAAGCACTGGGATTACAGGTGTATGCTACCACATCTCTGTTGGGCCTCTGTGCCTCACACTCTTTTGTTGTGTTCTGTAGCTGGCTTGTGAGCTCCTGAAGACCAGGAGCCCTGCCTTGTTCTCACCGGTGCCCTCCCACATCTAGCATACTGCTTGCTGACATGGAGAGCAGTGGTTCCAAGTTGCACGTGCACACAGACATGGACCTTCAGAGCCAGAGTCGTTCCCGTGCAGTCGATACTCGCTTTGGAGGGAGCAGCGTTAACAGGAGGCTAGCGCTGGACTGGTCCTTCCGTGCTCCCCAGGAGCTGTTGCTCTTCTGCTCACAAAAGTAAACACACCCCTTGCCAGCAGGGGCAAGGCTTAGAACTCACTCAAGTATCAGGGCGGCTGAAATCCTCAAATGGGATATGAATTTACACTGGCAGAGAGTAGAAGGTCAATGCACAAAGCATTAGTGTGTGGAGCCAGCTCCAGCTATATATGTCTTGAGCAAAATTAATATAAGGAAATTGACAAGCTTTGCTGGTTATTCCATAGCTTTAAGACCTCTACTAAAATCCTATCATCTCATCTGCCCATTATTAACATTTCAGCAAAATATAAAGTTTTCATTAATCTCCCACAGCAAATTTAGGAGTGAAAACTGGCACTTGTTTGAGCTTTTAGGACTACATTAGCTGGTGTATTAAACAAAATATGTCATTCTTCAGTAGCTTCTGTAAGAAGCTAAATCAATTTCCAGCCATATTTATGCACCACTTTATCTAAAAGCATCTGAATTATCATTTACAGCTAAGATGCTTTATTAGCAGCTGGCATTGAAATTGCTCAGTAAAAAATTATATGCCACGTTATAGTAATTTTTAAATTGGTTTTAATCCAACATCATAAAATGTAAAAATCTTAAGTGTGGATTTTTTTTAGTAATTGGCATTTTAACATAATGAGCTGTTACCTCTTTTCAAATCAAATACCTGCAATATTTAGAAAATACTAATTAGAAAAGAAAACGGAAGTGCTGGAACTCAGAGCTGAGTTATATCTAATAATGACATTTTCTTAGAAAAGATGGCTTTAAATGACTTTTAAAACATTAAAGGATTTTAATATTTTATTAAAATTTCCTATAATTCTCATTTATAAGAAGTTCTAACAGAAATATACACATTTGGGCTGTTATATTTCGGTAAAAATGTAAATTAGAGAAAGTGAATAATTCTTCAAATTCAGTCCTGGCCAACCTCTCAGTTCAGGCGTGGGCATTACCTGAGAGAGGTACCCGAGAGATGGCACCTCTCTAAAATCTCAGGTGTCACGAGGAGGGAGATGGGTTTCCCTGTGGCCCTTGAAGCTGTGGAGCCCAGCTCCGCTTGGTCCCCACAGTGTGGTGCCAGTCAAGTCACACAGCCTTCCCGGTCTCTGCCATGCTCTGACCTGGCACCTGGTACTCAGCCCGTCGATGCTCATCGCGCTTCTGGCAGGGTCTGGGCTCCAGTGGTGAGTGAAGCAGCCCCTCTGCCTCTCTCGTGGGGTTTATGTACTAGTGTCAGAGACAGTAGATGTCTGTGGTAACTGTTCTGGAGGAAGTTGCATGCTGCAGCCACAGGTGGAACCAGACTAGGCCTGGTGCCTGGGGGCAGAGAATGTCTGCCTGCAATGTCAGTTGAGCTGAGCTCCTCGGAAGGTATAAGGAGATGGCCAGGAGCGGGGACAAAAGAAAGGCATTATTGTAGGTGCTGAAGTTGTCCAAGTAGGAAATAACTGTGGTCTTTAGAATTAGGACATACACTTCCTAATAAATGATTTCAATGTGAAAGTATCAACAACCAACTTCCTTAAAATCTCACCCTGTAGGCAGTGAACAGGAAAGAAAGGCATGCAGTTGTCAGACTCCCAGGTATGTGACAGAACTTTTCAGTTTGATACCCAAATCTAGAGCGCTCTGTTCTCCCATCTCTGCCCCAAGAAGTTCTCCCTGGGTGTCCCGTGGAACCATCCCTGGGTGCTCAGCACTCAGCCTGCAGTCCCCTGCCATGTGGGCCTGTGTAGACAGGTGCTCCCCTCACCCTAGGCAGCACCGGCCATGTTTTGGCCTCTGGGGATCCAGAGATAGTTTGTCTTTGCTTGGCATTACCTTGGGTGTGTGACTTAGCCTCCCAAAGCCTCAGGTTCATCATCTACGGAGATGGCAAAGCTATAGGACCTTCCAAGTTGTCATGAGGCCTAAGTTCAGTAAAATGTATGAAGTGCTTACCACCATGCCTGGCACATAGTAAGCCTTGTATCTACTAGCTACTATTTACTTAGCCAAATTTTGTGAGAGCATACCAGTCACCTTACTACTGATGAGAGAAGATAATGTAGAGATGAATAAGAAACTCTACTGCTCCCCGCGCTTGGGAGGCTGAGACAAGAGGATCACACAGGTTCAAAGCCAGCCTCAGCTACTTAGTGAGGCTCTCAGCAACTTAGTGAGACCCTGTTGCCAAATAAAATTTCAAATAGGTCTGGGAGTATAGGCCAGAGGTAGAAAGCCTCTGGACTCCACTCCCAGTACCACCAAAAATAAAAATAAAATAAAAAAGAAAGAAACTCTGCTGCCCTTCAGAGCTTCCATATTAGGGCAAAATAACCACTAAACAAGTCTAGTGCAAGGCTGAATATGGTCCTCTCTGGTGGTTGAATAAAGTTTATTCAATTAATGTTTATTAAGCATGTTATGTATTTGATTCTCTGCATGAATTTTGACATTCTGTGAATGGCAGAAACTGGAGTTCAGAGAGGTACATCACTTGTCCGAAATCCCCCAGCAAATTAAAGGCAGCACTGGGAATTGAGTGTAGGCCTACTTGGCTTCAGGATCCAGTGTACACCAGCTGTTGTGGAATGCCTTGGTAGTCAGAGCATCAGAAGAGATTTTGTGGAGGAGCTAGAGTTTGAGCTGGCCTGGGTCGGGGGCAGGTTTCAGCAGGAATATTCAGAAGAAATATTCTAAGCCAGGGGCGCCACACAAAGACACAGAAACAGAAAACCCCATCCCGCATGCAGTCTTAGGAATTGGGAAGAACTGAGAGAAGGTGTTGTGTGTGAGAAGTGAGAAGAAAGATCAGAAAGGAGCATTTCAGCCAAACTCTGGCCATCACTACCCAGCTGAGGCAAGGCTGCTTTACTCAGGAGGCCCTCGGAAGCCGGGGAAGACTGGAATATCAGTCATCCTGTTTGTCGCCCTTGTCACCTATCACGGGCATGCACAGGCTCCCAGTAAACATTTGGTGAGTGAGTGAATGATCAAACCTTAGAAAGATGAATCACAAAATCTCATAGTGCCGAGGGAGCCTGGCGGCCAGAAGGCCAGTGAGGAGGCAGTCAGACATCTGAGTACCAGGCTCTGCCCCAACCAGTGGGCATGGGGTGGGAAGCTATTAAACAGACCATTGGCAACTCTTTGAAAGGACAGGACCTCTTCAAGAAACATAAATACTTCTTTGATCAGGAAACCGCATTTAGAAATAGGACCAAAAAGCGCGACCATCCTGCCCTTGCAACTGATGCAGCCTTACGGAGACCAAGCTGCTTGCTGAGAGCACGCAGGGATTGTCTGTCTTTCTCTCCCTGCGGCCCAGCCAAGGGCCTGCCACAGAGCAAGCCGTGTTTGTGGAATTAATTGTTGAATGATTAATATGTTACCATCCTCTGTTTACTGGAATGGCATTATTAAGTCATCGCTCAGCCTTTTCTTCTCCAAATTAAATAGCCCATATTATTTTAATTTATCCCAAAGCATTTTAAGCAGACACCATTTGCCAAGCCTCATGTATCTTTATGTGTTAAACTGCTTTTCTCCTCCCCAGGTTCAAGGGCAGACGGGGTTTTTGAGGAGGATTCGCAAATCGACATAGCTACAGTGCAGGATATGCTCAGCAGCCACCATTACAAGTCGTTCAAAGTCAGCATGATCCACAGACTACGGTTCACAACCGACGTACAGTTAGGTAAGTGCACGGCCGGGCAGGAAGCTGAGCTCGTGACGGCGGGAGTCCTAGTCGCAGCAGGGAAAGAGCACGTCCAGCTTCCGTGTGGCCTGAATGACTAACAATAATGTGTTTTCTGAAAAAATGTTTACACGATGAAATTTAAAGTACATCCTTTCCCCACATGTGAACTCTTGTCTTCTTTCTGAAGCGAAAGATTAGAAATAGAACTAACTTGAGACTCTTCAAGTGGATTGACTCCATCCTCTCATTCTGTGGCTCTCTTACTGACACAGGTGACCCTGCCGCCGCCTCTCCTTACTCCCTGAGCTGCTGCTCATCCAGGAAGCCTTGTGACGGTCATATTTAGATCCTCAGCAATCTGGAACTAACCTTCCACTAATATTTGGGGCTGTTCTGACTTAAACCTAACAGGAACAGCATCATAATAGTCAACATGGTACTAGTACAGCATCACCTTTGGGCTGCCTACCTTTTCTAGGTATCCCCTGGGCACTAGTCACTGTGCTAGTGCTTTACATATACTGCTTGACTACATAAAACATGTATTTTTACCATTCTGATATAAAGAGAAGAGAACTGAGGTGCAGAGAGATGCAGGCTCATGCCTGACGCAGCCAGGGGCTGGTGGAACCCTGGTACAACCAGCTGGATGTGCCTGCTCCTCAACAGAGGGTCTCCACATGTGGCTGGGGGGTGAGGAAATGGGTAGGGATGCCAGACTCACTCAGCTGGGGATCTGGATTGTACCCAACTCGCTACATCGCCTATTCCTGGCTCTTGTGGAAAGGGAAAATCAAGTCTGAATTCTAAGTCTAGGGCTCAATAATTTTATCTTTCCCACAAATGCTTTGTTTCTCATAAAAATTTTTTCTGATGTTGGCATTATCTGACTCTAACCAACACTTAATAAGCCTCAAGAATATCGTCAAATATTTTTTTCCAACTTGACTAACAGGAGCTTGCAATATGCTGACCATACAGTGTAGTAATTAACAGACAAGCAAACGAGCCTCGACTGGCCTCCGCCGTGGCTGTCTCAGCACCTGGCCATGTAACCACATAAGAAGGGTCTCGTCTCTCTGTCCTGTTGAGATGAGAATATCAGTAGCCACAGCTGCTGAGGATTGCTGTGGGGATGTGAAGCGTGGCTGGGGCCTTGGTACATGGGGGCCCTTGGTGGAGAGGCAGTACGGTGCGGCACTGAGAGAGCAGGCCCCACAGGAGAAGCCGGCTCCAACCCTGCCCTTTATTAGCTATAGCACCATCGGCAAGTGATTCCGAGCCCCAGGTTTTCATCTATAAAATAAAGGTAATAATAGTCGCTATCTCATAAGGTAATTATGAGGATGAAATGTCACAGCACGTGCGGGAACTCTTAGAAAGGTGCCTGGTGTATAGCAAGTGCTTGGAAAATAGTAACTTCTAGAGCTGGGCGTAATGGCACATTTGTAATCCCAGTACTTGAGAGGCTGAGACAAGAGGATCTGGGTTCGCGGCCAGCCTCAGCTACTTAGTGAGGCCTCCACAACTCAGTGAGTCACTGTTTCAAAGTAAAGAATAAAAAAAATTGGACTACGGGTGTAGTTCAGAAGTAGGATGTGTGCTTAGCAAGTGTGAGGCCCTGGGTTTCTCACACACACACACACGCACACGCACACGCACATGCACACGCTGCTACTGGGATGATGATTCCAACAGATTATGTAAATTCAGTAAACTTGATCCAAAACACAAAACCTCAACCCCTCTCCTGTATCTTAGACCTTATCACTAAAAAAGCAGTGACAAAAACATATATTTATTACCTAAAGTGGTAACATTTCTTTTTTTTTTTTTTTTTTTTTTTTTGGTGGTGGTACTGTGGTTCCTGGAAACCCTTTTACCTCCGGGCTACACTCCCAGACCTATTTTTTTTTATATATATTTTTATTTGGAAACAGGGTCTCTTAAGCCAGCGCGGCTGGCTTCAAATCTGTGCAATCCTCCTATCTTCGCCTCCCAAGCACAGGGATTACAAGCGTGCGCCACCACGCCCAGCAGATTTCTTATTTTTAATGTTGATTCTTAATTCACAAAGTGATTCAGTGTTATTCTCCCTGGGGATTTTTTTCCTTGTGTTTCTCACAAAAATAAAATTAATAAAACTGTTCTAGCCTAAGAATATAGCTCAGTGGTAGAGTGCTTGCGTAGCATGCACAAAGCCCTGGGTTCCCTCACCACAAGAAAAGGAGGAAAAGTGCAAGAAGGAAAGGAAAATAAAGTACGTACTGAATGATTCTACTCCTATAGCATTCAGAAGTGCGTGGCAGTGGCCTTGCGTGGGAGTGAAGCTAGTGCCTACCCAGGAGAGCTGGTGGGGCTGGGGGGGGGGCTTTCTGGAGGCCGGCTGCTATGCTGGCTTGCCACCTGTGGGGAAATCCAGCCATATAGATTCAGGGTGTGTGCATTTTTAATTAAGCGTTTTCTAAAATAAAAGTGGTCTCCAAGCATCAGATTGTGTTTGGTTATATACCAGATGCCCAGGAGCAAAGGTGCGTGCACGCATGCGTGCTTGCTTGCTTGCTTGCTTGCTTGCTGGGGGTTGAACCCAGGGGGCTTCTACCTTTGAGCTACACTCCCAGACCAATTTTATGTTTTGTTTTGAAACAGAATCTCACTAGGTTGAATAGAGCCTTGCTAAGTTGCCAAGGCTATCCTCAAACCTGTGATCCTCCTGCGTAGCCTCCCAAGTGATCACCGTGCCCGGCTAGGAGCTGCTTTTTCTGAGTGAGCCTAGTTATAAACATCTAATAAACTGGACATGATACACATCTGTAACCCCAGTGCTTGGGAGGGTGAAACAGGAGGATCGCAGTTTTAAGGACAACCTCAGAAACAGAGCAAGATTCTCAGCAGACTAGTGAGACCTGAATGTAGCTCAGAACGTCTCAGGTTCAATCCCCAGGATCATCAAAAAAGCAAAGCAAAACAGAAGTCTGACTGCAACCACGACAGAGACCAATGCAGGAATTATGTTCTCTTGTGAACAAATTCAACAAATCCATCCTGGCTTGTTCCAGTGTGCCCAGGAATGAAAAGCAAGATCCCACTTTGTTCTGAAGGCAAAAAGATAAACTAATTCTCCAGATTGTGAGTTGTATATTCATTCAAAGAAAAATATCCTCAGAAGAATGGTGGGTGTGTGTGCATGCGTGCAGGTGTGTGTGTGTAAGGAGCTAAGCTCTGCAGTCAGTCAGGGCCGTGTTCAGAGCCCGCTTTACTCCGTACCTGCAGTGCCAACGTAGACTAGTCTCTTCCCTTTTCAGTCTGAGTTTTAGCCATTTATAAAATGGGGATTATAGTAGTGTGTGTTTGTGTGTGCACGTGCTCATGCGCATGTGCACATGTCTGGGGATAGAACCCAGGAGCATTCTATCTCTTAAGCTACACCCTAACCCTACTTCCCATTTTATTTATTTTATTACTTTATTTTTTTTTATTTTATTTTATTGGTGCACTGTATTCATACATCATAGTGGGATACAAACTTTTGTAGACATACATGCACACATCGCCCAGTCAGCCCCCACCCGATCCCCACCCCATTCTCTCCCCATCCCTCCCTCCCATGCTTGGCTTAGTGGTTGACATCTAGTATTATAGCAATTTATCCAAAATTAAAAATGATAATCTCAAATAACAGTTTCATTTGTCTGATACCAAGCTTTTGATGACTTAAAGATAACATTTCAATATGTCTTTTTACTTTCTTTCTTACCAGAGAATTTATTTTTTCTTTTTCTTAGGTGAAACTATCATATATTTATATATTTATTTTTCAGAAAAAAAAATCTATCCTAATATGGAATATGGACTCTAGATACCCAAAACGATCTTGAAAAAGAACAAAGCTAGAAGATATATATTTTCTGATTTCAAACCATATAAAGCTACAATAATTGAAACAGTGTAGTACTGTTCTAAAGGCAGATATATAAACCATTGGAGTTAAATAAAAGCCTAGAGCTAAATTCTTCCCTATATTGTCAAGTTATTTTTGACAAGGTTTCCATGAACATTTGGTGGTGGAAATAATAATCTTTTAACTAAATATTGTTGAAACATAATAATTACATGAAAAAGAATAAAATTGGACCCTTACCTAATCCCATATACAAATATTAACTCAAAATAGATAAAAGACCTAAATATAAATCTTAAGACTATAAACTTTTAGGAGAAAATCTGGGTCATAAAACCTCACAACATTGAAATTGGCAGTGATTTCTTGGATATGATTTCAATGGCACAGGCAACAGAAGAGTATACAAACTCCCTAAAAAATAAAAAAAAAAATATTGTATATCCAAAGACAATGTAAACAGAGTTAACAGTTACTAATAGAATGGGATAAAATATTTCCAAATGCTATATCTGAAGGTATATTAATATTCCAACTAGAAATCCTAAAAATTAACAACAATAAAGGCAAACAATACCATTTAAAGATAGGTAAAAGACTAACATAAGTAATGAATCTCCACAGATAACCAATCTTAGTTGCCTGTTGGATGGAAACTCTTGTTTCTCTGGTTCTGGTGTGTGTTACCTATTTCTTCTTTGTAGTTAATCTCTTTGAGTATTTTCTCTAGTGCTGGTTTTGAAGACAAATTCCTTCAGTTTCTGTTTGTCATGGAAGCTTCTTATTTCTCCATCTAATTTGATAGAAAGTTTTGCTGGATAGGAGATTTTTGGCTGGAAGTTATTTTCTTTCAGAGTTTGGAATATGTTACTCCAAGCCCTTCTGGCTCTCATGACTTGGTTTGGGAAGTCTGGAGTGATTCTAATTGGTTTGCCTCTGAATGTCACTTGGCCCTTTGTTTTTGTTGCCTTTAAGATTCTCTGCTCAGCTTCCACATTGGTCATTTTGACAATTATGTGGCGTGGGGATCCTCTTCTCCGATCCTGTCTAAAGGGAGTTCTATAAGTTTCCTGGACCTGTGTATCAACCTCTTGCTCTACGTTTGGAAAATTTTCTGCTATTACTTCCTTGAAGAGATTGTTGATCCCTTTGGTTTCACTTTCTTTTCCCTCCTCTATTCCAATTATTCTTAGGTTAGCTCTCTTAAAATGGGCCCATATTTCTTCAATATCAGATTCCTGCTGTCGGATATTTTTTCCTAGATTAGAAACTATGCGTTCATTTTTGGAATGATCATCTTCTAAGAGCGAGATTCTGTTCTCCATGTGTTCTAATCGGTTGTTTGTGCTTTGAATTGAGGCCTTTACTTCATTAATTGCATCCTTTATCTCTTTTTGGCTCTCTCTGAGTTCTTTTCGAAGCACCTCTATTATTTCTACAGTTATTTTCCTGATTTGATCTTCTAGAAATCTCTGGTTTTCTGTTTTATCGGGTTCTGATGTTGTGGGGTTGTGGGCATTCATTGCTCCAGTATTATTCCTCTTTCCCATGATTTTGGAAGTTTGTGCCTTCTCTGGGTTCTTCCCTTGGGTCACTATGACTTCACTTAAGGTGTTCTGGATCTCGAGTCAGTAGTTTCTCAGACCCCACTACTCCTTTACTGGGTTGTATCACAGAGTCTCTGACCCAGGGAGTCGATAGAGGCTGCTTTAAACTATGGGTGGTGCCAGGTTGCACATTCTCCTATGGTGTGATATCTCTGCCACCGCCCCTCCCCCACTGGGTCAAGTCCCAGGGAGTACAGTACTGGGATTTCTCCTCTGTGGCCCGCAATTTGACTCACTGTTCTTGAGTATGCAGATGTAGCTGTACTGGATTCGGTGAATTCTCTGCTGCTGCCGCCGGTGGCCATGTGGCGCCGCTGCTATGCCCTCGGCCGTGAGGCTGGCGTGTTTCTTCTTGGTTTTGATTTCCACTCTGAATCCCTGCGGCGTGTGCTGAGCTCAGCCACTGGGAGCTTTAGATTTTACCTTCGGCGAGAAATCCCGCCTGGCTGTTCCGCAATGGCTCACCTCGGCTTGCTGTAGCCGTTCGGTGAATTTGCCGCTGCCGCCGGCAGTATGGCGCTGCTGCCGCGTCCTCAGGCGTGAGGCTGGTGTATCTCCTCTGTGGCTCTGAGCTCTGTTCTCAGTCCGCTTTCTCTCTCAAGCCTGGTGATTTTTTGTTTCTCTGGTGGTGGTGTTTTCTGGCTATGAAAGGCGCTGATTTTGTGGTAATGGAGATTGGTTGTTAGCGGGGCTCTTAAGCCTCGCTTTTCTCGGTCGCCATCTTCCCGGAAGTTCTATTACTTTATTTTATTTTTATGATACTGAGAATTGAACCAAGGAATGTTCTACCTCTGAGCTATACCCCCAGCCCATTTTTTTTTTTACCTTTTTTTTTTCTTTTTTTTTTTTTTTTTTTTTTTTGGTGGTACTGGGGTTCCTGGAAGCCCTTCTACCTTAGGGCTATACTCCCAGACCTATTTTATACTTTTTTTTTTAATTTGGAAACAGGGTCTCTTAAGCCAACACGGCTGGCTTCGAACCTGCGCGATCCTCCTGTCTCCACCTCCCAAGCGCGGGGATTACAAGCGTGCGCCACCACGCCTGGCATCCTATTTTTTATTTTTGAAACATCATCTCATTAAATTTCAGGGGGCCTCCCCTTCTTAAGGCTAGCCATGAACCTATGATTCTCCTGTCTCAGCCTCCCAAGTATTGAGATTACAAGCATATATCACCCACCTGACTTTATTTTTTATTTTAAAATAAACTCTTTTTTTTTTTTTTTTTTTTTTGTACTGGGGATTGAACCCAGCAGCAGCATTCTACCTCTGAGCTATGCCCCCAGCCAATTTTTTTTATTATTTATTTTGAAACATAGTCTTGCTAGGTTGATGAGTCTCCTGCTTGCTGAGGGTGTCCTTGAACCAACAATCCTCCTGTCTCCGCCTCCCAAGTGCTAGGATTGCAATCATGCACCACTGCATTCTGCTGAATCAGGGTCTTACTAAGTTGCTGAGGGCCTCTCTATGTTGCTCAGACTGGTCTCAAACTAGAGATCCTCCTGTCTCAGCCTCCCAAATACTGGGATTACAGGTGTATGCTGCCACACCTGGCTGAGTATTCTATTTTTAAGACAGTATGAAAGTGGCCCAGTATGTTACTATCATTTTCAAAGATCAAATAAAGTAAGCTTTATTCTAAATGGTAGCTTATCTTAGTGTTGTTGTTATCTTTGTCATTATTATTTATTATGCCCAGCTCTCCTAATCCCCCATCATGTAGGTATTGAACCAGGTTGCTCCAATTAGATGGTAACTGTCCTGGCAAAGTTCTAATTGTAGCCACAGTGGAGACCTGTCAGGTAGAAGCAGATGATTCAGTGATGCAGGTATCTGCCCCCCACCCATAGCAGTCTCTGAAGGGATGCTACTGGAGGACTGTGCACACACGCGCGCGCACACACACACACACACACACACCACTCTCTGGTGGAGAGTCAGCCCTAGGGAGTTTGTAAAACATGATGTCAGAACGTTTGTATTTATTATGCATATAAGGTTTAGCATTAAAAGCAGAAAGCGAGCCAGACATGGTGGCGCACGCTTGTAATCCCAACATTTGGGAGGCTGAGACAGGAGGATCTGGGTTCTCAGACAGCCTCAGCTACTCTGTGAGGCCCTTTGCAACTCAGTGAGACCCTCTTTCAAAATAAAGAATAAAAAATAGGGCTGGGGGTGTCACTAGGAGGTAGAATGCCCCTGGGTTCCATCCCCAGTACCGGGAAAAAAAAAAGTCAGAAAGCTCCTTAAGTAGTCCTAGGAACTTTGTGACATCAGTAAGCTGTGCCTGTGAGTATTGTGTCACGCAGTGTAAATAAGCTCATTTTCCCATGCAGATTAGCGCAGGTGTGTAACCTCAGGCTGTCTCCCTCCTTACAAAGCACATCATGACCCTCTTCACTCTCACAACAGCAACAGAAACCTGCACACTGCAATCTAGAAGTTTTTTCCTTTGACGCTACTACACAGTGCGGGACAGCAAACAGCATACCCTTCGTAAGCATTCAAAAAAGCAGCTGGATTCCGAGATCAGCCAGGTGCTTCAGCTCTCCTGACGCTGATGGATGGCCCGCCCATCCCATGTCAATCAGAGCAGAGATTTCCTGTGGCCCCATGGCAAGTCCTTCTAAGTGGCATTTGTGTGCAGCATTTACCCAGCTTCCCTGCTGACCCCATGGAAAACCACCATCCACCCCAGATCTGGGGTAAGTGAGCGCGTGCCTCAGGGCCAGGTCCTCGGGCTCCACAGTGTCACCGCAGCTGCTCATCTTCTGAAGGAGCAGAAGGGGCCAAGGTTCCAGTCTCACCATCTGCCATTTGTTTCCAAGAAAGTCAGAGGACAAAAGACTCAGACTGTGATGTGCAAGACCCAAACCTAAACCAGTTTTTTACCAGGCTTTTCTATGATTAAAAACTCTAATGGAGCCTATTAGTGAAACCTATGGCAAAGATCTGATCTTTTAAAATGATATTAACAAATAGAACATTTTAAAAATTAGTTATCACTCATCAAGGATTTAGTATATACCAGACTCGTTGCTCTCTCTACATGCATTGGCACCTGATGCCACAGTACTGGTAATAGACATGTGCTGACATGGCCACTTTTTTTTTTTTTTTTTTTTTTTTTTTTTTTTTTTTTTTTTTTGGTGGTACTGGGGTTCCTGGAAGCCCTTCTACCTCCGGGCTACACTCCCAGACCTATTTTTACATTTTCATTTTTTTTGGAAACAGGGTCTCCTAAACCAGCGCGCGCGGCTGGCTTCGAACCTGCGCGATCCTCCTGTCTCTGCCTCCCAAGCGTGGGGATTACAAGCGTGCGCCACCACGCCCGGCAGACATGGCCACTTTTTATATGAGGAATCTGGTCTATAAGGGGAAATCTAGTAGGTAATAAAGCTGAATCCAAACTGAGGCTGAGTCCTGAACCTAACAATTTTCTATACTGTGCCTTGGATGGAGTCTTTATTGTGCTGATACTCCTGTAACTGTATAACAAGTTACGGTATCCAAATAATCTCACCCTGTCACTTCCTTTAGTGCAGGTAGCACATCAGTATTATGGTTCCATTTCATGACTGAGAAAACCCAAGCTTGAAGGAGCTACTGAAATAACCTGGTATGTGTAACACATGTAGTGTTTACTGGCACGTGGCTGTTACCTAGTACTCTCTTTCCCTCCTCTTCAGCCAACTGACTGGTGGGGGTTGCTTGTAGAGGTATGAAGGAAAGAATTGTGAGATCAGATGTGGCCCCAAAAGGAAGATGTCCAGTCACAGTACAGAACTGGGATGGAAACCCAGTCCCATATACCACACCCAGTGATGCCTCAGTCATTCATAGCTTGGCCTTCACAACAGAAGTGATCACTTCTAGCTGAGCAGCTCCAAAACCTGCGTGCATCTTCTCTTTTTTCCTCCCTAGCTCTGGAGACAGACATCCTCCTCCATTCTCCTCTTAAGATTGCTAATCAGGTGATGCACTTCTTCCCTCTGGCTACAGACCTAATCTCACAGTCCTTCCCTGTGCAGCCCTTTGAGCAACCCCTGCCAATCACTTGGACCAAGTTTGGTTCTTCAATTGAAATCTATTTGCCACCCCTGTTCTACCAACCTAGAAAACTCACCATACAAAGCTGTCATGCCTAACCATTTCTGAATTCCTCTAGAACATTCTTGGAACGTTTCATCTAGTCTGCTTCCTCTCTGGGTTGGGCCTGAGCACGCAAATGCCCTTTAAGTGTAGACTTTGCCTGACCTTCGCCAAGTTGAGGTTACGTCCAGTAACTTGATCTCCCATATGCCTGGTCTTATGTGCCTTACCTCCTAAAGGAGCTTGGCTACTGAGAATGGGTGCTGCCTAAATATGCCATGGCTGGTAGCAGGAAGCAGGTCTGGGGGACCTTGAAATTAAAGGGTCAGATGCTGAATGCCAGCCTGGGTAAGTATTCGCTGGCTGGCCGGCCAGAGCGGTGAATTGCAAGGCGCCAGGCAAGGGGCTACAGGGAAACCAGTACAAGAAATAAGACAGAGTGGACCAAGACACCACCTTCAGAATACCTCTTTGCTTTACATAATACCTTAAAACAGCAGTTCCAACCCTGACCATGTGCCAGAGTCCCTGACCTCGCCCCAGATGTCTTCGTAATTTTGGTATTTAGAAGGGACACAGCTCATGGTATTCTAAGGGTGCCTGTGCTCTTCCCCATGCTTATTTTTATTGACTGGGCACATCGGCTCGTTTTTCCTGATCTGGGGTTTCCAGCTGAGAAGTGATGTGATAGTTGTGCCATTTGTAGAAACTTGTTTTCTCTGCCTTCTCATGTGGCATATAGACCTTTCATATGTCATTAGAGGTATGCTACTAAACATATGATATACCATGAATCTCATGCGTTATAATTGCATAAATAACCTATCATAGTCTTGTATAGAATAAACTCACTCTGTAGGATTTGCTGATAAAGGACCTCTATTGAGAGTTCTATGGTTATCTTTTTATAAGACAGTCCAGTATGCATAGTCATAATACTTGTGATTGTGGTAGTTATTTATCACAAGTACCAAGCACCAGATCACGTATCTTAGAGAAGACAAAAATGGTTCACCTCCGATCAAGATGGTAGTAGCTACCAGAGCATTGTGCTTAGGCAGCATCCCTAGCTGTGTGTGAGGCAACCTAAAGAAACTTTGTGGCCGGTTAAAAATCTTGGTCCAGGGGCTGGGCTATAGCTCACAGATAAAGCACTTGCCTTGCACATGCAATGCCCTGGGTTCAGGCCCCAGTACAAAAAAAAAAAAAGATGTCCAGGGCCTGGTCATGAGAGCACAATTGCCATCTATGGCCTTCTTTGTTTTATTTCTCTTACTACAATTATTGGTAATCCCCTAGTCAGTAATGACAAGCCAGTACTCAAAGGAAGACTTAATTACAGTATTATTTTAAATACACAATATGCAAATTTAAGAACCAGATTAACAACCCAAGACTAGGTGAGCTAAAGCAGGCAGCCGTGGCCCAGCCCTTATCACTCCTGGGGCTCGTGGCCACCAAAGGCAGTTCTGGGGCTGTGTGAATGACCTTCAGTGGGTGCCTGTGCAGTGCAGTTCGTGTTGCTAACGTGCTCTTCAGGGAGTGGGTTGGTTCTCGCATGTTTCCATTGCCTCGTCTCAGTGAATGTGAAGGAGTTGCCATTCACCGTTCTAAGACACTAAAAAGACACACTCCACAGTAACTCCAAACTCCCTGGGCCAACTCAGTGATTGGAGAACAGCAATTCTGTTCAATGATTGTTCTGTTTCTATTGTAATGACTTTTCTGAGCCAAAATTCAGAGTCAAACTTGGACTTGTGAGCTAGCAGGACAGGTGCCATCAGTACTACCTGCAGGGAATTCCTTTGTCACATTATTGCTTTGATGTAGTGATTGGGTTGAGGAAAATCCCCTGACTGCAAATGTTGGAGACTCCAGGGGCTCTTTCTGACTGCACATCTTCTCTATTTCCCTGCTTCCAGAGCCTTCCTTTTAGGAATTCCTATCATATATTCCAGAGCTAATCATGAATTGAGAGCCACTCGTGTCGTAGAATTCGTGGGAGTAGAGTTCCTGAGAGCTCACCCAGGGTTCTGTATTCTTTTAGTCACCTCCTCTCCTTGGTATTTGAGCTCTAACAGTGTAGCAAGGCCTGAACATAGGGAAGAGCCAGATTGTCCCAACTCCATGAGCAATATGGTGAGTTCTTCTAGGAAAGAGCATTGCTGCTCCCCAGCCAACATCATAACCCCACCAAGGGAGCATTTAGTGTGTGCTCTTCCTGCCTTCTCTACAGAAAGATCTTAGCCCTCATGCAATGACAGGTGTTGCTGAGGCCAATGTCCCAGGTCCTCTGAGGGCCCTGCCCTGGTACCCAGCCCTCTGCTGAGTGCTACAGGTAGGACATTTGGGCCACCCCTTAGTTGGTGTGCCAAAGACAATAGTTAAGTCATGTGCACTCTCACTTATCTCTGAGTCTTCTACTGTTCACACCTTGGAACTGGCAGCTTTTAACTATGGTTCCCAGACAGTTTAGATGGTTAGTCCCTTGAATGGAACCAATGATCCTAGGGCCTAGTACCTCACTTGATCTCAGGAAAGCAAGGCTCTTCTGGGCTTCATTTTAATTGTACCCCAAAACATGATTTTGTCCTTTGTTTTAGGTGCCTAATATAATGCTGGATGGTACTTTTATAACTGTGATATATTTTGAGACTATACCCACTATATAAACATAAATACACAGCAAGGCAGGAGAACTGGTCTGTTTACACCCTGGCCTGGCAGGATGGAGATATGATTTATGGTTACAGCTCTGTCATTAATGGGTGACACCAGACAAACCATGCCCCAGCCCTGAGCCTCAATTTCTTCATATGGAGAATAAAAGCCCAGTCTAGGAGATCGCTACGGCCTCATTAAGCCCAAAGAGCCTGTGTGTCTGATCCTGTGTGTAAATTCAGACAAGTTTCAAAGACTTCCTGACTGCTCTGTGGACACTATCGATTGGCTGTGTATATTCAACAAAATCCACTCTGGTAAGAGTTGTTCAGTGGCTCTCCCTGGAGGCTTTTCCAGGCTTACACAGGCGCTAGGTAACCTGAAGACAAGAGGATTGTAGAATTGTATAAAAAGCTACTCCAGGATTTAACAGCAGCGGAGATTTTGTAGTCTTAGATTCATAGTTATAGGAAATTGATGAATGAACCACAGCTCATGATGCCTAGGCAGATAAACAGGAACTCAGTAAATACACTAAGACATGGAATGTTAAATGCCCTAATATTTGCCAAGGCCCTTCCTATGGGGTTGTTTTAAATGTGCCTTAGGACAAGACATGTCCCAAAGAGTTGAGCTTTTTCCTCTGGCGGGTGGGAACACTTGCTAGTCCTAGCTAGACCTGGGTTTCAGCTCTGGCTTTGTGGTTTATTAACTTGATTTTCCCTGGGCCAGTACATCATCTCACCTCTCTGAGGTTCATCTTTAATGATACTTTGAACAGTAATTGGCTGAGCTCTTATGTTCCAGTACATGCTGCATTTTATGTGCTGGGCCATTCTGTCTTCATGATACCCAAAAGTTTGGCACTACTGTTACCCCCACTTTACAGAGGAGGAAACCCAGGCTCATTGAGGGAGCAGTTTATTTGCCCAAGATGACACTGGTGAGAATGTACCAGTAAAATTGTCTTCAAATTGACGACCTGATGACCTTGTAGGATGCGCACTCCCCAGCACAAACTTTCTTCCTGAGCCGAGTGGAGCTCTTGGAGTTCCCAGAAGGAGACATGCTCAGTGACACTTGGCAACAGGGAGGTTAGAGGGAAGATTCGTGGGGTGAGGAAATTGGACGCCTCTTCCTGGACAGTTCTGGCTCCTGGTGCTTTTAGATCTGGGGTGTAGAGTGGGTCTCAAGTGTCAAAGCCCAGTGCCAGGCAGGTCCTTGCTCAGCCCCTCTGTGGCTCCCTGAGCTCCCCAGTCCTGACCCTCAGCCCACTGCCTGACAATATCAGCCACTAAAAGATAGTACTTGTCACTGTAGGCACTGTGTGTAAGTACTGTCAGTCTCCCAAGTACTGGGATCAGAGGTGTGTACACCACACCCAGCTTTAACCTTGGACTTTCTGACTCTAAAGTTTCTGTTCGTAGTATTTCTGCACTACTGCCTTTAACTGTAAAGGGGAGCTGGGTATGGTGGTGCACAACTATAATTCCAGTACTTGGAAAGCTGAGACAGGAGGATCAAAGGTTCAAAGCCAGCCTCAGCGACTTAGTGAGGCCCTCTGCAACCTAGTAAGACCCTATTTCCAAACAAAAAAAAAGATCCTGTCTCAAAATAAAAAGTAAAATAGGGCTGGGGGTCTAGCTCAAAGGTAGATTGCTCCTGGGTTCAATCCCCAATAAAACATCCATACACGCACACGCACACACACGCGCGCGCACATAAAGGGGTCCAGTGCTGCCTTCCTGTCAGAGGTGTTGTAAGCACTCAATAAGCCGCTGTATACAAGAGGACCTAGGGCAGGAGCTGCCCAGAGTGGGTGCTCTGTCTGCAGCAAATGATATATGGTACTAATTTTCTTTTATGGAAATCTTTTGGTTGGTTAAAACAGACAAGGGTGCCCTCGTGATAACTCTAAAGCACTGGACAAATAGTTTCCCTGGAGAGTTGTGTATACATTAGAGTTGTGGTTTGTTTATTTTGAGCTGTCTTGTTAAGGAAGGATTTATATGCTGGCGTTGATGTAGGACAGCAATCAGGCAGTGTTTTCTGCCTTGACAGTTGGTGTGATAGTTTGCTTCCAGTGAAGTTTGACTCACTGTATCTGGAAGCTGTCAGATGTGGGAGCATGAAAAGGTCGTGACGGATGGCGATGGATAAGTGGGCGGGGAGGAGAGCTGGTGAAGGAGACAAATGGCCTCCTGCGTTTCCCAGGGAAGGGCCGACCCTGGCCATGGCGGCTGGGCCTGTGCCCTTTGTCACCTGCCGTGGCCCTGGGGGAGCCCACTGGGTATGTTTTTGACAGAGGCACCAAGTTGGTATAATGGAGCTCACAGGAGCCCTTCCCAGCAGCTGGCCCCTGGGCACTTGAGGACCGGTAGATGGAAGTGTTCTTCAATTTAGCTTCACTTTTCATGATCACCAGTTACAGAATTCAGTGCCCTCCTCCTTATACTACAAGTAGAGAAAGGGAATCGAATTCTGAAGCAGAAACCAAAACAAAGGTCAGCCTTTAAAATGATGATTGTCAGGTCGGGGATATAACTTGGTTGTAGAGTATTTGCGTGGCATGAGTGAGGCCCTGCATGCAATTCCCAGCACTGCCAAAAAAAAAAAAAAAGTACTTTTATTTTTGATGAAGTACTTATTTTGGAAAAATACAGAGAAGGAAAGAATGTAATCTCACTAACTAGAGTTGACCTCTGTTACACTTTAGAATATATCCTTTTGCTCTCTTTTCTATAAATATACTTCCTGTCCTTTTAATATTGAGTCACAGATTTTTTTTTTTTTTTCGATACTGGGGATGGAACCCAGGGGCATTCTACCTCCGAGCTACACCCCCAACACTATTTTCTATTCTTTATTTTGAAACGGTCTCACTGAGTTGCAAAGAGCCTTGCTAAGTAGTAGCTGAGCCTGTCCACAAACTGCGGTCCTCCTGTCTCAGCCTCCCAAATACTGGGATTACAAGTGTGCACCACCACGCCCAGCTGAGTCACAGAATTTTTTTAAGTTAAGCTTTTCTTATGCATGATTTTTTCTGGTTATTGATTGGTCGGGGTCCCTTCCACACTCTGCCCCGCAAGAAGCCCGTGTTCCCATGAGTAAACCCTTCCCCTGGAGATGCATACCTTAAAAGAAGAGCCTGCCTCTTCTAGGCTCCGATGTGCGCGGTCCCGGAACTGCCCAGCTCCATCCCCGGGAGGGGCTGAACCATTAAAGGCTGATATCACACATACTGGATCCTTGTGCTGCGCCCGGCCTCTACTTGACTTTACAGGTATGTTGTATTCCATCGTGGTTGGTTACCTAATCCTCCATTGTTGGTCATTTAATTTGGATACATGTAAAAGTCTGACAGAGTTGGCTTCTTATTCCCTTGAGATGCATTTATAGTTTGAATCTGAATTACTTAGAATGATGCAGAAGTGACTTTAAGGAGTGCCTCTGCTTTTTCCTTCAGACTTTATGCAGAAATGTTGCCACAGAGACCCATGCACAGTAGTCAAGAGGAGTAATATTGATTTGGTTGGGATTCGATTTTGAACTCCAGTTTACCACAAATGAACCAAAGTAGATGTGTGTATTTGTTGACACATATCAACAGTCTAAACTAGTTTAGAGCAGTCTAAACACTGTTTGGGTAATATGGTTTAGATTTAGTTGTGTATTTTTTGTGTGTTTTTTTTCTTGCGGTGCTGGTCATTGAATCCGTGGCCTTGCACCTGCGAGGCAAGTGCTCTACCACTGAGCTTCATCTCCAGTCCTGTGGTTTAAGTTTAGAATGTCACCCACAGGCTCGTGTACTCAGAGACCGGGGCATGGGCCGTGAGAGCTGTCATCTGTCCTGGCCACTCCCTCTGCCGGTGCACTTGGGCATTCCTGCCTTGACACCAGGGACCGCAGATTAAAACCATGCACCTGAATAAACCTTTCCTCCCTTCAGCTGTGCTTGTCAGGTATTTTGTCACAGTGATGAAAAAAACTAAAACACTGGGCAAGCTGGGCACAGCGGCAGACACCTAAACCCCAGCCACTCCAGAAGCTGAGGCAGAGGATCACAGGCTTAAGGCCAACTTGGGCAACTTAGTGAGACCCTGTCTCAAGCTTTAAAAAGGTGGGAGAAGTCTGGATCTGGGTAAGTAGCTCAGTGGCAGAGCATCCCCTAGATTCAATCCCCAGTACAAAAAAAGAAAAAAAAGCTTCTGCAGAGTTCCCTATTACATCTTCTTAAGTCATCTTCTTAAGTTCCCTATTACACGGCTGAGGGCGTGGGAGCCATGGGAAGAACCAGAACTTGGGAACCAGACAGCTCTGGGTTTGCAAACTGGCTTTTCCACCTTGAAGCTCTCTGACCTCAGACAAGTCCTTCCCCTCTCCTGGGGAAGGCTATGTTAACACCTAGCACAGTTTTAGTTTAGTATAGGCTGTGTAAAACACCTAGCACAGTTTTAGGTTTAGTCACTGAGAGGGTAGGCTCCCATCCCAGCTTTGCACTTAGGAGCTGGCTGGTGTTGGGCAAGTTACTTAGCTCCCTGTATTTCTGTTTCCACATCTATAAAGTAGGGGTGAACATAGTGGCCACCCTCAAAAGGTTTTGGATTTTGGACTTGTAACCATGCTGGTGCCAGTCGTGCTTGCCGTGTAATACTGCGGGTGCTTGATGGCTGCTGTCTATAATTGGCACCAACCTGTTGGGCCTAAGGAGAAGATTGTATCAAATGGTTCCAGGAGCCGGAGTGTGCTGAGGCAGGAAGAGCACTGAGCCTGCCGGGTCTGCACCTTCACACTTAGCCTGGCCGCGGGAAGCATGGCTTCGGCGGTCCTTTTCTCTCGGGGCTCCACTGTCAGGCAGAAGCAGTGGAGTTTCCGGCCCCCAGACTCCCCACTTCCCCATGGCAGTTGAGAGGCAGCAGGAACAAATGAATTCACAGTTCATCTGCTTGACCGCCCCATGGGAGGATCCCAGCAGCCCCGACCCCGGCGTCGTGTTCCCATCTCTGGCCTACGCTGTGGCCCCAGCCTCCTAACTGGTCTCCCTCTACCAGCCTAACTGCCTTTCCAACCAAAAGCAGACCTGAGACTCCCAGTCAGGAACACAAGAAGTCTCAGTTTGCCCCCAACTAGATTATCTGGACACTTTTTTTTTTTTTTTTTTTTTTTTTTTTGGTGGTACTGGGGTTCCTGGAAGCCCTTCTACCTCCGGGCTACCTATTTTAACATTTTTATTTGGAAATATGGTCTCATAAGCCAGCACGCACGGCTGGCTTCGAACCTGTGCGATCCTCCTGTCTCTGCCTCCCAAGTGCGGGGATTACAAGCGTGCGCCACCACGCCCGCCTCTGGACACTTCTATAGCAGGGTCCGAGTGTGCTTCACAAGATGCCTGGCCCTCCCTGCGGGACCCGCGTGCTCAACTCTAAGAAACCAACTCACATGTCTCAAGTAGAGTGAGATTATTTAATGTACAAAGAGTTTTTCCCATCAGGAAAGATTCCCCTACAGTTCCTTTAAATAGTGACTCCTCGAGGCAGGCGAGAGTTTTACAGATCATTAACTACTGGACTGAAAGCCTGCAGGGCATAGAAACTTCAGAACTGTTGGGAGCCCCTGCCAATTAAAGATCAATCCAAAATGAAGACAAAGTATCACTGGAACTAGAAGTCAGTAAGAAAATGTGATTTGATTCAGAAAAAAAAATCTGATTCACACATGTCTTTTGTGGAACACACGGAATGTTTAAGTGCATTCCACCTGTCTGCCCATCTTGAACCTATTTCATTCATCCCCCACATCTCCATCCCTACCCCTCAGTCTTAGGGTTCCCCTCTGTGAACAGCAACTGCACAGTAACCCCAGGGAAGGGCGTCATTGGGAAAGTGTTCTTGAAGCTGCACAGAGCTTGGGCAATTGATGCAGAGATACAGCCTGTAATGGATGAACTATATAGTAACAATTTGCAGATAAAAATAATAGAAGTTAAAGTGTACTTTACATGATAAAAGAAAGATGAAAGAGGACAGAGTCTGTTACATCTGAGATGGTTACAAAAGTCCTGCTTTGTGAAGTAGGCTCTGTTGAAAAGATTGATGCAATGGGGAGTGACCTTGGCTTGGAGCAGGAGCTAGTGATGTATGTATGAGCATCCCTCTGCTAAATGGACCCAGATTTGTAGCACTAATATACATGGGAGCCCAGAACCAAACTCAGTACGGCAATAAATCAACAGCCACTTTGGGTGTCATTTCTGGTTTATATTCCACTATTGTTCTATCACTTTAATTCATGTCACTATCATCTTTTCATCTGGAACAGTTTTATATAATTTTCCAGTGGAGTTACCTGACAAATCCTATCAAATTAACAAGGTACATTAACAATATTGACTGACTACGGCTTCAAGAGTTGCAGGGCCATAGAACAAAATTTTAAACTGCCTCTCTCTGGTGACGATTTTTTTTTTTCTTTCTTTCTAAAAGAGGAATGTGGGGCAGGGTTTATTTCCACATAACAGATATGCACATTTATTTTGCTCTACTCATTTTGACTTTTATAAATGTCAAAATAAGAAGCAGAATAAGGAAGGGGAATTGTGTGTGTGCATACACACACACACACACACACACACACTCTACCAACGACCACTGCTTAAGTACTTTTCTTCTTTCAGGGAACTATAGAAATGTCCAGATCTTTTACAATTAATGACCAAATTGGAGGCAAGAGTGTAACTGCATGGTCGTAATCTATTTTAAGTGAAATGTAATAAAATTGGTCTCCTGATACATTCTTGCCCTCCTGAAATCATCTAGACCTGAGCATCCAGAGTCAATTGGACGTATGACATTATGCCTAATTGAAATATGATGTTTCTGAAATATGTCTAATGACAAATCCCAGCATTCAATTAATAAAAAAAATCAATTGTTCATCTTTACCAAAGACCACACATAACGACCAGGGTTGAACAGCTACCGCCGCACTGTCCTCTGGGAGTCTGCTCTCATCTGTCCACAAGCTACTGCCTGGGTCTAACTGGGATTTGGAATGCACTGTCCTAAAATAAAATAGAAAAGAATGGAACATGTAGCAGGCCTAATCACTAGTGTTGTGCTTGTATTTGTTTTTTAATTTCTAATTTGCTCTCCAATTATGGTTTTTGTGTGTGCCTGTGTTTGGGTTTGGAGGTCTTCTGGGGGGATTATTATGTGCCTCTCCTTTTGGCTTACTGAGTTTCCTCACATTTTGTTCAAATTTTTTTTACATTTGACCCATAGGATGAAATATGTTTTTTCATATGGTCTGACTGTCTTTTCCATTACAGAATGTGTATTTGATTATTTTAATTGTTTCTTATATCTTAACTTCACTTTTTTTTCACTTTTTTTTTAACTTTGACCCTGACCTTTAAACTATGGCCTAAAAATTAATTACTTTTAGGGTTCCATATGGGGCTCAATCCAGAGGGCATATTAAAGCTTTTTGTCTCACCTATTGAACAGATTCCTCAATTTTCAGCAAAAGAAGAAAAATAGTGCATCTAGTCTACATCAAGCTGAGCATGCATTATGCTTAAACAGCCAGAGAGCAGCTGCTGTGTGTGCCCATACTTAGCACAGGACCCCTCCCACACCTGGCATCACCTTTGTTCTACAAACACCTTTATTTACAGTCATTGGACATGTTTGTCTTTCAGAGCTCTGAAAATAAAAGCTGAGGTGCCGGTGTTTGACATTCTGGCTCCCTGCTCTGAGGCCTTTGTTGTATAAAGCTCACACCAGGTGCTTAGTCTCGCCCCCAGCAGAGGAGCAGTGACCTCCACAGCCTCGAGCCAGGCTCCAAACCTTGAACTTGGAAGGTTTTATGTAAAAGACCTTTGATCCTCTTGTGGCTTTCTTTAAATATAGCTTGGATAATTGTTTAGTGTCTTAGAAAAAAGAGAGCGTTCTTCCCCTATTATTAGTGTGTGAGATTATTTCAGATTGGAAACTCTTCACTGGTAGCTTAGCTATGTAAGCATAAGGGATGTTAATCTGTCCACCCCAGATCTTCTATTTAAAAAAAAAAAAAAGCTTTTTATTTATTTATTTATTTATTTATTTATTTATTGCTGTTATTTTGAAACAGAGTCACACTAAGTTGCTGATTATCTCACTAAATTGCTGAGGCTGGCTTTGTACCTCCTGTCTCAGCCTCCCAAGTACTGGGATTATAGACATGTACCATCATGCCCAGTTCAAAACTATTTTTAAATGACCTTATAATTGTCATTATAATGTAAAAGGAATATAGTTAATAATAGGTAGGTAAGCTGGACATGGTGGCACACACTTATAATCCCATTACTTGGGAGGCTGAGACAGGAGAATCAAAGGTTCACAGCCAGCCTCAGCAACTTAGTGAGACCCTGTTTCAAAATAAAAAATAAAATGGGTCCGGGGGTGTAATCCAGAGGTAAAATGCCGCTGGGTTCTATTCCTAGTACTACCAAAAAAACAAATAGGTACGTAAATTCTATCCCATATCTGTTATATGGAGGAAGACATGTTTCCTAATACCTTTTCATACAATTTTGAGTTGTCATCCTCCCCTCAGATCAGCTGCTCGGAAAACCAGGCTGCAACCTTTACGTGTCATTTGGAGTTTCTGACTGTTGTAAAAAGCCCCTGGTATTCCTCAGAGTCCTAAGAAAGAGCTTGTTCCTCCAGTTTAGAATTTATAAAGCAGGTCAAATGACTACATTGAAATCACTTACACCTTTCATTTCTCCTGGCTTCTTTTTTGTCCTCCCCTTGGCCTTACAGGTATCTCTGGAGACAAAGTGGAGATAGACCCTGTTACGAATCAGAAAGCCAGCACTAAGTTTTGGATTAAGCAGAAACCCATCTCAATCGATTCTGACCTGCTCTGTGCCTGTGACCTTGCTGAAGAAAAGAGCCCCAGTGAGTAGTCCCTTTTATTTATGTCTCCTTCCCTCTCTCCCTCTTCTCTTCCCCCGTGTGCTGGGTGCCAGGAGAATATATTGCCACCGTGTCCTTTTTTCCTTGGGTCTGTTTAATTCATTACCAGAAATTTCTTTTAATCAAACGGGATTGTATTATGGTGCCCAGAGCCTGACACGAGCCCCATCCTGTTCGGTCTTGATGGCAGCAGAGAGCAGCACAGCGCTGCCCTGGGAGCCGGCGCCCAGGCCGCTGGCTGCTGGGAACTGCGCTTGTAAATGTCCTCAGTTCACGTGTGCTCCTGTCCCATCCCTTTTGGGACACTCAACCAGTAAGACCTAGACCTCTTTTCCTCCCATGCCCAATCGGGGAAGCTGGGAGTTCTCGTGGCAGCTGAAAACTAGATTTAGATATCCATCAAGCCGGAAGTATCAACACCCTCCAGATTATTGGCAGTGGCATAGCCTGACAGCTCATAATTAAACTCCTTTCTGGGCCTACAGAATAGAGGCTGGGTTGGCCTTCCTCTGCCTGAATCATCAAGGTAGATATAGTTTGGTTGGATATTTTGGCATATTATTGTGTTTTTTGCAGTTAAGTAATTAGATAGAGTGTGTAAGTTAATCATTTCATCATTCTTAGAACTCCAGTCCTATCTAGGGGCAAAAAGGACATATAGATCACACTGAAATCCCACTATGGAGGAAAAAGCTCAAGCTATATAGGCACTCTCACATCGCCTGCAGAGGCGGCGAAGCACGTTCTCAAACCCTGAATGTCAGCCGTACACCAGGCTTACAGCTGCCCAGTTGCCCTGGGCCTACCCGAGGAGATTGTGACTCCGTAATCTGAGGTATGGACTGAGCCTTGCCCACAATTTTTGAAGAAAATATTATAAGGCATTATGTACTCAAAAGGAACAATAAGAAAGGTAAAGGCCAGCAAGTGTTGATGATGTGGTCTGAGTTTTTGAGGTTAACCCTGACTAAAGAGGAGCCTGGGAAGCACTGAGTTGGGACATACAGCTGGGCCCGTGCCACCTGGCCTCACTGGGCAGTGGGGGCATACTTGTCAAATCCAGCTGTGCTACGCAACATATTCCATATTCTCCTTTCAAGACAGCCTCCAGCTTGGCAGGCGGGAGAACTTAGTAAGGCACCAAGAAAGGAGTAAAGCCATGCCCCCTCCGTGCCGGTCCTGTGCTCCCAGGGAGCCTCTGCTAGCCGACTCCCTGAGAGGCTGGTGAGAACACTGCTGCCACTCTGGGCTGTCCCAAAGCCCAGGCTCCTCCTGCCTTTGAGGAGCGTCTTCCCAACTCCCCTCACTCCAGCTTGTCAGCCACTGTTGGGCATCTTTCTTCCAAGAAGTAGGATACTTTGAAGTCACTTTACACCTTGTAGTGTCTCTGGGAAATGAAAGGCGATCACTGTGGGTCGCACTGAGGGCTAAGCAAGAGCGGAACATCTGGGGAATTTAGAAACCAAAAGTTACTTAATGAGGCCACAATTTAGAAACCAAAAGTTACTCAACATAATTTGTGTTGTAAAGTGCCCAAACAAGGATATATTCAATGAATCAGATTGATGCTATGTTTTTATGATTTCCAGTATCTTCACCAAATTAATTCAGTGACTTAATTTTAAAAGTTCATCCTCAGACCATCATCAGATCACAGAATTAATCTTCTAAGCTGCTGCTTTTTCTTTTTTTCTTTCTTTCTTTTTTTTAAGGATTAATGGTAACCCTTTTTATCTTTTGTGTCTGTTGAACCTTTAGAAAAAAGTTATTTTAACAGCACTAAAGAAATGAAAGTCACTATATTTCATAAGTTTAGCCTGTGATTTTTATCAGCATAGTGATGTATGTTTGTAGCTGAGTTTACATCAAAAATTATTCTTGGGGCCTTCTTGAATGAATTATGGCAAAGAGAGAGAGTCTAGAAGTAGATAAGGTTTTTGATTTCTGCAATATATTTCCTTTTTCATGTTTTTATCTCTGGTAACACAAGTGTCTTGCTGGAGACTGGAACGTGTGACCAACTGGAATAATTTAGTTGTGAAAACAGAGCAGACGTGTTATTAAACAGCCTTCTTTACAAAAAGGCATTAAGTGTTGGGGGAATAATGAAGTTGTCCCTAGTCTTACTTGAGACATATTTGTCAGAATTTTGAGAAGAAAAGAAATGGTTTTTAAACCCTTTCAGTGTGGCCAGTTTGCAGTGTTTATTGAGAAAGCCGCTGTCAGACCATTAATTTGGTCGTCATAAGGAACCCAACTCAGGTTTAATTGAAGCCATACCCCAAAAGTGCGTGAATAGCTGACTTGGCGAAGGGACTGAGCATTAAAGTGCCAGCAGAACACATAATTACGCAGATTGTGGAATCAGAGAGACCTGACTTCATAAACAACAGCTCCTTCACCCTGAGCTTCTCCCTTCTAGTCCAGTCTCAAAGGTAAGATTTATTGCTCTGTCCCTGTGAGTGTTTAAGGACCTGGAACTTAATGACTAAATAGATACATGCCTTTAAAAATGTACATAGAAATGCAGACTCTTAAAAGAGTTGAGAAAACCTGCGTATCACAAGCCCTGCAAAATTAAGAATAATTTCTGCCTTTCTAGATTTAAGGACATTATTATTCAAATCAGGGATTTCTCAGTCTGGTTTACCATTCCTTTGGATACTGTTTGCTATTTTGCAGGGTGTCACAAACCTCCTAAAAGATGAATTAAGTTTAAGTCCTTTCCACTGGTCACGGATGTGTGTGGCACATAGGAGAGGAGAATATTTCCGTATCAGAAACTACCATGATTATGTCATCCTAGAGAAGTCACTCCGATCCTTACACAGGTCTAGACACCAGTGTTGGATGCTGTGGGCTATCTTTTTAAGTGCCAGCCTCAAATCCCACTGCAGAAACACCAGCTGGAGACCTTTCTGTGAAACTTGCACCCATCAGAGTCTCTCGGGCAGTGTTTAACTGCCAGAGTCGGTCATGCCAGGTCTGGTCTCATCAGAAGGATATGCAGGTTCAGAGTCTTTAAAGGAAGCAGCCTATCATTAAGGAATCAGATTTAAACCTTAATAAAGTAGCTGTCGTCTTTATAGCTGAAAAAAGCTCTGTATCTCAATTAAGTATAGATAATATAAAATCTTAAGGAAGCAACATAATAGGGGTAACCTGATTACTCCTCTTGCAATAGTATAATTTAAAGGAAATGTGATTCCCTTGATGCTGGTTATGTTGGTGGGGGATGTAGGGTAACTATTTGTTTTGTCCAAAACACTGTTTGGACACAAAATAAGAACTCTTTTTGGTTATGAGTCAAACACAACAGCAGGAGACCGTTAAACCCTAGCGAGCAGAACCTGCTGGATGTTTCAGATGAGATGTCTTTAAGACTATGAGTTAAATTAGATGGGCTTATTGGTGACCTCCCGCTTAAATGAATCTTTCTTTTCATAAGTACTTGACAAGATCTGTAAAGTAGTGTATTTAATTTACTAATTAAATTAAAGCTGCTGAATAATGATTTGTCCACATTGATTTAGCTTAAGTAGAAAAGATCAGCATTGTTGTGATCTTCAGCAACCTTAATGGCCGAGCCAGTTAGACACAAAGGCCTCTTGTGTTTTGTGGGTCAGAAGTACAGAGGTAAGCCCAGGCTGTAATTGAATTGCCCGCACCCGCACCCGCAGTCGCAGCTTTCCTCTGCCTAGCCGTTCCATTGTTGCACTGGGGCTTAAGAGAATGTTAACGTGGTAATAGGCACAGGGCCTTCCCCATTATACGTCTTGCTATCGAGCGGTTCTGCATGACTAGTTAAAGAAGATGGCAAGAAGATTAATGAAAGCCAGGCTAATACAGAAGGGGGTACTTTTGCAAGACTTCTACGGAGGAGATATTAGAGCTGAACCAGAGCTTGGCTTTTTCTTTATCCTGCGACCTTTGAACCTGCCTTACTGTTGAGAGCTGCCAGGGAAGTCGACATTTTGATTGATGTTGGTACACGAGTCAGTCTTTCCCATTGAATTCCACATCTGCACGAAAATAGCTTTTCCAGCAGAATTCATACTGGCTAGAAGTGATAGCCAAATTGATGGCTGAAATGCTTTTATGTAGTTTTCATTTAAACCTAAAGGTGTTTGATGGTTTAATTCAGTATCCAGTTTTCATAGATTATATGTATTCACTTATATGTTCGTAATGGGTTCATCAACCCATAGTGAAAGACCAATATTAAGAATGTTCAGAGGTTTGCAAACAGAGCTTCAAGCAGGCTTTATGGGGGAGTAAAAGCAGCCATCAAACAAACCCTTCACCATCCTTAAAACAGAAAAATCTGTCTGAGGTCCCAGGGAAACTGACTTTGAGGCATGTGTAAATAAAGCATCCAGCAATTTGGGGAAGCTGTAGATAGGAAGGTCTGAAGCCTCACCTCCGCATCCTCTGAGCCCAGAGTGGAGGCTTCCTTCTCATATCCGAGGCCGGTCTCCCTGCCCTTGTCTTGGGCACACTAGCATTCCATCTGCAAAGTATCATCACACGTTACTTGTAAGACAGCCCTGGGCGGACGCAAGCCACTTCTAGGATCCTAATTCTGTCACTTTGCATGTTGTGGGAGAGTGTGTGTGTGTGTGTGTGTGTGTGTGTGTGTGTGTGTGTGTGTTGTGTGTGCATCTGCCACCACCCTTCTTCCAACAAAAAAAGAGTAGGAAGAGTGCAGAAGAGCTTAGGTCTGTTTCTAAAATAACTTGACACACCCCAGCCCCATACATTGAATCCTCTGACCACCCATTTTCTTTTCTCCTTATCTGACAGAAGCAGTCTGAGAGAATATTCATTCTCTCTTTCCCTCTCCCTTGCTCCCTCTCCCACTCCCTCTCTCCCTGTCTCTCCCCCCCCCTCTCTTTCTCCTTCCCTCTTCTTCCTTTCCTCCTCCCTGACATGACAGGCATTCTAGTTTCTGAAGGAGGAGATGCCCAGGAGTGTCCTGCTCATTAGAAGCTCCTGAGAATGTGCGCAGGAGGAATGAGGGGAGGTGATGGGTGGGTGGCCATGGCTAAGGCCATTGCTGTCACTACCCCAGGAGGTAAGATACCTGCATCCAGAGCCAGTGGCCCTATAGCCCAGGCGGGCTACCACCCCTCGGCCTCTGTGGACTCCCAGGAGGTCTGAGCACTCCAAACATTAGGTAGGGGTGCCCTGCTGCTTTTTTATTCTCAGACGAGGTCTTATTTTCTAAGTTCCAGATCAAATACGGTAAGTACCGCCTGATTACAGAACACAACGGACTCCACCATATTAAATGCCCCAGTTATTGAATTGCCTTTTCATAAGAGTACTCTGGAGCACAATCAGGAGCAGGCAGTGCCTCATCCTTTTAACAGATATGTTTCCTAGCCCTATTAAAAGGGGTCTTCATCTATCCTGTCAAAGGGAGTCTGCTGGGGTTTTTTAGTTTAATTACACTATCCAATTAAAACTCCTTGCTGCATTTGGATGCGCCTCTCCTTGGGCCTGAGTGGATATGACATTTACAAGGCTCGCCTTTCAAGCAGACAATAGTGTGATTGATGAGGTGCACGTTCAGTGAAGGAGGCGAGTGCCCGTGGAAGTGCTGCTTAGTGCGTTTTGATTTATTTATCATCTCCTTCCAAAACAAGGGAGCCGCCGGGGAGGTGGGTTGAGGCAACTAGGGGACCACCTCAGATTTTCCAAGAGCGTCAGGGGGAAAGACCCAGCCTGTGCCACAGAATAAAGGAGAAGGAAACCATGAGCGTGGGGCCAGCTTGTGTCGCCAAATGCAGCTCCATTCTTAGGTTCCCTGGCCCAGTTTGGTCTCCAGTAACCTCAAGCTGCAATCTGCTGTTAAGTAGGCCATCGCTGTACTTCAGGGATGGCTCTCTGGGGCTGAACAGCATTGGCCAGGCCCCTGAGAATTCGGCCGACCCAGCATTTGCCCCCTGGGCTGGCCTGCTCATCACTAGCCAACACCTGTCTTGGGCACTAGGCATGCCTATTTACGCCTTCAGCTGCGTCCTCGAGAAATCCAGCAGCTCTCCAGGGGCTGTATCAGTGTTTGTGGCTCTTCCTAACTCTCCCTAGGCACGCTGAACATTAAAAGGTGAATCAGCCAGGAGCAGGTGTGGCTCGTCAGCAAGGAGAAATGGAGGCTCGTGGCCTTTCCACGGTGTGGTGGCAAGGCAGATGAGACATTTTGCTCCACACTGCTGTTGCTGTGTAGCCCCGGCGTGTGGCAGAAGCACCAGCCTGCTTGTCTCAGTAGTTCCTGGAAAAGCGGTGTTGGGTACAGTGGTCTCCGGCAGGGTCGAGGCAGAAGAGGCTCCTCTGAGCCCCAACAGTTGATAAGAAGAGCACACTCCTGACTCATTATCAGGGACCACAGTCACTCACAGGCTTCTGGGGCTTGTACAGCGTCTGGGTAGGGGAGGAAAATTGGCTGGTGCTAAGTTTTACTCAGTGAGTTTTCTTATATTCTCTGTAAACTTTGTTCATTTTTCCCTATAACTTATTAATAAGCAAAAAAAATTGCAGGTGTTGGTTGGAATATTGGTATTATTGGTTATATATTGGTATATTAACAATATACCAATATATTGATTAAAGTCGAAAATGTGTGTGTGTGTGTGTGCGTGCGTGCGTGCGCGGTACTAGGGATGGAACCCAGGGGTCATTCTACCTCTAAGCTATAGCCTCAGCCCTATTTTTTATTCTTTATTTTGACACAGGGTCTCACTGAGTTGCAAAGGGCCTCACTAAGTAGCTGAGGTTGTCCATGACCTGAGATCCTCCTATCTCAGCCTCCTGAATGCTGGGATTACAAGCTCTAGAGTAGAAAATATTTTGAGGATATCAACTTGTTTCCTTCTGAAAGAATTCATCCTCTTGCTGTTAAATTTTCACTTAATTGTTAACTTGAGCCTTATGAACCCATTATAACAAAGCAGTTATCTAAATATAATGAAAATTTTATATACATTTGCATTTTCCTAGATTTTGATTATCATTTCTTCACAATCATTCTTTCTTGATTTTTTTAACATCAGTAAAGACCCTAATTGGGAGAGTAGAGTCAGGAGCCCTTCCCTACTGAAAAACTGAAAGATTTCTCAGCTGGATAAATGATGGAGAAAATCTGTTTTCCCTTGCCTCCTGCCAAGCTCCAAATTGTATTTTCATAATAAATAAATGGGGCACTTGGATTTTAAGTTATTACCATAGACACGGAAAAAGCAAGCCATACTTTCATTAAAATCTAAATGTATATTGCTTATGAAACACCCATATGCAACTTCCAAGACAGGGTAACTACTACCAGATTAGCCTTTCTGTTACAGATTACTAGAAAACTGGACAAAACGTTTTTAAAACCTGCTTCAGACATTGGAAGGCAGTAGTGGCCTGTGATCCTGGAGGAAGGGAAGCAGACCATGAGGCCATCGCTTGGCTTTCCACCTGGCTTCCTGGGGAGGGAGGACCAAGGCAAGGCTATCCACAGGAGCTGGAGGCTAAGATAAGAGCAGCTGGGGCTGAAGCAGCTGGAACTTGCAGAACAGAATGGAAGGGGAGCCACACCACAAAACAGCTCTCAGAAGAGCCCCTTCCTGGGCTGCACGCTAAGCCATGCATGCCTCACCAGGCTGGCGGAGGAACACTGTGAACCCGAGTTCTGACCTGCCAGAGCATGCAGAAGTGACTCCAGAGATGCTGTGCCTTGGGATACCACCATGCTGCTCTGTGCCTTGCCAAACAAGACTTTAAAAGGAATCTTTTTTTTTTTTTTTTTTTTTTTTTTTTTGGTGGTACTGGGGGTGGAACCCAGAGGCTTTCTACCTCCGGGCTATACTCCCAGACCTTTTTTATATTCTGTTTGGAAACAGGGTCTCACTAAGTTGCTGAGAGCCTCACTAAGTAGCTGAGGCTGGCTTCGAACCCGTGTGATCCTCCTGTCTCAGCCTCCCAAACGCGGGGATTACAAGCGTGCGCCACCACGCCCGGCTTAAAAGGAATCTTGAATGGACCAAGCTGATCCACAAAGCCCTGTACTCTCTAAAGGACAACCATGCATCCTGGACACCCCACAATGTAACATTCACAGTGTCCAGCAGTCAGTCAAACATTAGCCATACAACCGGGCCTGTATGGCCTATCTCAGTACTTGGGCAGCTGAGACAGGAAGATCACAGGTTCATAGCCAGCCTCAGCAATTTAGTGAGACTCAGTAACCTAGCGAGACCCTGTTTCAAAATTTACACAAAAGCCTGGGTTATAGCTCAGGCCTGGGTTCAATCCCCAGCACCACGGGGGGGGGGGGGGAGACATGAAAAAAACAAACTAAAAAATTAGAGCTGAGAAAAATAAAACCTGAATCAAAAAAGTTCACTGTGGAACAGATTAGGAAGAAAAGTCAACATGTGAGTTACTTATTGCTGCATAGGAAATTGCTCCAAAGTTTAGTAGCTTAATATAACATTTATTGTACTGTGCATTGGTGGATCAAAGATCCATCACTCTGTGCTCTCTGGCTCAGACTCAGCAACTTGGTGAGACCCTCTACAACGTAGTGAGACCCTGTTTCAAAATAAAAAAAAATAGGGCTGGGAGTGGAGCTCAGAGGTAGAATGCCCCTAGAGTCAATCAATCCCCAGTAGCAAAATTGGGGGGAAAAAAAAGATTCTGTTTTAATTTCTAGAATAGTAAATATAGTAAATATTGATGAGAATAATCTATACAAACATTTTTTGGTCTCCACAGTAATGTTTAAGAGTGCAGAGAGCAGCCAGGCATGGTGGCACATGCTTGTAATCCCAGCATTTGGGAGTCTGAGACAGGATGATCGTGGTTTGCAGCCAGCCTCAGCTACTTAGTGAGGCCCTTTGCAACACAGTGAGACCTGTTTCAAAATAAAGAATAAAAAAAAAAAATAGCCGGGTGTGGTGGCGCACGTTTGTAATCCCCACACGTGGGAGGTGGAGACAGGAGGATCGCGCAGGTTTGAAGCCAGCCACGCTGGCGTAAGAGACCCTGTTTCCAAAAATAAAATTGGTCTGGGAGTGTAGCCCGGAGGTAGAAGGGCTTCCAGGAACCCCAGTACCACCAAAAAAAAAAAAAAAAATAGGGCTGGGGGTGTCGCTTGGCAGAAGAATGCTCCTGGTTCCATCCCCAGTACCACACACACAAAAAAAAAAAAAAAAAAAAAAGTACAAAGAGCATCTGAAGCTAAACAGTTTGAGAACTGCTGATCTGAGATCTTGAAACTCACTTAAGGAGCTTGGACTTTATTCTGAGGATGACAGAGAAAGAAACATTGCATAGTTTTAAGCAGGAAAGTGATGGTGTCCTGGTGGGTTTTGAAAGGATGGTTCCTATGGGTAGATGCTTAACTCTGAAGAAAACATCCTCAAAAGCAGGTGACCCAGAGAAGACCGAGTAGATGACAGGGAGTCCAGAAGGTGAGCCATGTGGGGCGGTGTCTGGGCCTGGGCCTGGCACACAGAGCGCACCCGTTGCACCAGCAGAGCCCGCGCTTTATGGGGCTATGGACGTGCCACAAGGCAGGCTATGTGGAGAGGCCACAGGAGCCGCTGGCAAGCTCTGCAGGGGCTCCAGGCCAGGCCCAGCTGTGGGGCCATCAGCCTGTGAGCCATGATGAAGACCCAAGGAGCCAGCCTGGCGGAGGAGAATGGTGGAGTCAGAAGAGCAGGGTGGGGCCCCAGGGAAGACGGCCATTCAAGGGAAGGATGAAGGTGAAGAAGGTCACAAAGGATGCTGGAAATAGACCAGGTGGCGGTGACTCCGTGGAAAGCCAGGGAAGAGGCCGCAAGCAGCAGCAAGGGCCTCTGAGGAGGTCCCAGTGGGGCTCAGTGCTGAGGGTGTATGACCTGAGCGGGAGCGTGTTCATAAATTACAGTAAGGGAGAAAGCACATTGCCATGGGAGTTTTTATAATCAGAGAGACTTAATTATGTTTATAGGAAGGAGCCAAAGAGTGAGCGAGTTAAAATGCAGGCAGAAGTGTAAGTAGGTCACATGCAGCCCCTGCGTCAGAGGTCAGAGGAGCCATTACAGTCCCTGGGCCTCTGAAGGGCTTGGAGAGGAGCAGCACCACTTGACAGTTGAATGACTTTGAAAGAAAGCTCCCTGCAGGCAGCTCAGAGCTGCTGCTTACAAGGAGGCCCAAGGGGGAAGGGTCAGCTCCAAGACCAGCAAGCCCAGCCCAGGCTTCCCTACCAGCTCCTGCAGGAAGGCAGGCCTTGCCCAGGAGAGCATCTTCCCGTCAGTTTCCCCAAGCAGGCGTGTGGTGCAGCTTATGGAGGCTGAGACCGGAGGATCGCGGTTCGTGGACAGCCTCAGCTACTTAGGCTCCGCAACTTGGTGAGACCCTGTTTCAAAATAAAGAATAAAAAATAGGGCAGAAAGGTATGGAGGTTGAACTCAGAGGCATTCTACCACTGACCCACACCCCAGCCCTATTTTTTTTTTAAACAGGGTCTCACAAGGTTGATGACAGTCTCACTACTTGCTGAGGCTGTCCTCAAATGTTTAGTTCTCCTTTCTCAGCCTCCCAAGTACTGAGATTACAAGCATGCTCCCCCATGCCAGACCCCCCTAAACCCCTTTTACTTTTCATTTTGAAACAATCTCACTAAGTTACTGAGGCTGGCCTTAAACCTGCAATTCTCCTGTCTTAGCTTCTTCCAGTGCATACCACTTCTTACAAGTACATGCCACCCACCTAGCAGGCATAGATACTTTCTAAAAAGATTTGTAGCCAGATGTGGTACCACACACCTGTAATCCCAGTATTTGGGAGGCTGAGACAGGAAGATTTCAGGTTCACAGCCAGCCTCGGCTACTTAATGAGACCCATTTTCACAGCAAAGAATAAGAAAATAAGGCTGTCGGTGTAACTCAGAGGTAGAATGCCCTGCGTTCAATCCCTAAACCGCAAAAGAAAAAAAAAAAGTGTTGGTAGTGTAGCGCAAAGATAAAATGTCAAAATCTCTACAACCAAAAAAAGAAAAGAGAGAGAGAGAGCCATCCTGATGCAGAGGAACTGAGGAAGAATCCTAATCCTCAGAAATGTCTCTCATAGCCTCCTCATAAGACTGGCCATTTTATAAGGAGCCCAGATGCCCAGCAAAGCTAGTAGTATGAACCATAGCACAACATCTACTTTATGTGCGTGTGTGTGTGTGTGTGTGTGTGTGTGTGTGTGTGTGTGTGTTACTGGGGGTGGAACCCAGGGGCTTTCTACCTCCGGGATATACTCCCAGACCTATTTTATATTTTATTTGGAAATGGGCTCACTAAGTTGCTGAGAGCCTCACTAAGTAGCTGAGGCTGGCTTCAAACCTGCACGATCTTCCCTCCTGTCTCAGCCTCCCAAGTGCTGGAATTACAAGCGTGTACCACCACACCTGGCGTTTTTTTTTTTTTTTTTTAGGAACTGGGGATGGAACCCAGGGACATTTTACCTCTGAGCTACACCCCCGGCCCTAGTTTTTATTCTTTATTTTGAAACAGGGTCTCACTAAGTTGCGGAGGGCCCCACTAAGTAGCTGAGGCTGGCCGCGAACCTGTGATTCTCCTGTCTCAACCTCCCAAATACTGGGATTACAAACTTGCCCCACCACACCCAGCTAACAACATCTACTTATTGGAATAAATGCAGCTATGGAAAAAAATGGTGGTGGCCAAAATGCAATGGTGCACTTCAGTTTTTGTAGCCACCCAGGAGGCTGAGGCAGGAGAAGCGTAAGTTCAAGACCAGCCTGGGCAACTCAGCCAGGCCCTGTCTCAAAAGAGGGGGCTAGGGGTGTAGCTCAGTGGTGGAGCACCCCTGGAAGTAATCCCCAGTGAAGGGAAGGAAGGGAGGAAAGAAAGAAATGGTTATGGAGACCTTACTGCAACAGACCCAGGCTGTGATGAATGTTAAAAGAAATTAAGCTCAGCTTGGGCGTGGTGGCACACCTATAATCCCAGCATTAGGGAGGTTGAGAGGAGGGCTGCAGGTCTGAGGCCAGCCTCGGCAATTTAGCAAGGCCCTGTTTCAAAATAAAAGGGCTGGGGAGCCAGGCATGGTGGCACATGTTTGTAAACCTAGTAGTTGGGAGGCTGAGACAGGAGAATCACACCCTCAGCTACTTAGTGAGATACACACAACTTAGTGACACCCTGCTTTAAAATAAAAAATAAAATAGGGCTGGGAATGTAGCTCAGAGGTAGAATGCCCTTGGATTCCACCCTCAGTATCAAAAAAATAAGCAACAGCGGCTTGAATTTTACTGTATAGTACTTGTACTAGGGTGTTGGGACAGCGTGGTAATGTATGGAGAGTTTTCCCTTGTTTCCTGGATTGCTAGTCATTTTTAATATATTTTATAATTTTTAATGGAAACAGAAAAAATTGACATTTATTTTTGGCATTCTTGGCAAGTGACTACACCTGGGATTTTTAGGCAAATGGATGTAGGCTTGATTCAGAAGCCCCAGCTCTGACCAGTCATGGCCAACCACAGGCCAGCAAGGGGGTTAGGAGGGTCCTCTGCCCTCCCCCACGGTCTGCACCAGAAGGGGCTCTGCTTTTAGCTCAGTCGCTGCCCCTCCTAGCCTAGCTGTCTCGTGGTAGCAGCAGCCTTTCCAGAATGGCCATTCCCCTGCAGTGGCCCAGGGAACTAGGCTTTCAGTGCAGTCTCATTTTAGTTAAAATGCATAATGCAAAGGATAAATTAAAGCACAAAAGCTCAAATGTCTCCTCTTCTGACATTTGTGCTGCTAATTAGTTTCTGCTGGGTGTTACATTCTATCTTCTCTGGTTTGTCTTGAAAAAAATACATAAATGTAAATACATTTTTTCATACCCAGATTTCCATTTCAATATTCAGAAGCAGATGTATGGTTTCAGTGTCTTCTTGGAGTGTGTGACCAGTGATTAGATGCCACATTTATACCACAGTATATAGCATTTTATTCCAACAGCAGTATAAAAGTGAGTCTGTTCAGAGAAGGCCCAATTAAAAATAAAATCTTCAAAACAATGAGCATTTGATTTTCAAATATTCATTCCATCGCATTTGTAAGAATTGCCACCACCCGTTGAGCCCTGCTGTGTGCAGGGAAGTAGATAGATGCATTCACACCTATGCGCATAACGTGTGTGTGCGTGAAATGGCTGGCGTGGGACATTTCTTTCAAACCTGGGCTCCTGAAAGGACAGGCTCTGCCTGGCTCCCGGCTGGGCTCTCATCCCAGGTCTAACTCAGGCCTCGGCTAGCCCCCCAACCCCAGTTTCCAAGCAGAATTTAATAGTCCAGGCAAGTTGGTTTGGACTAACTTGAATGTTACACTTTGATCCATAATTATTTTCTCAGCTGGCATTTTTACAGAGACAGTACACCCCGCTAGCTTACCCCCTCCTCTGGGAACTGCTGGTGTTCCTGGAATGCTCAAGGGTAGCCTGCCTGCCTGATTCCCTCTCTCGCCCCAGGACAGATGCCCTGCTGGGCTGCCCTGAGAAGTGCAGGATGCGGGCTTCTTTTCCTGTGTCAGTGTTCATGTGACTCCTTCCTCCCAGACTCTTCTGGTGGAACATGCCATGTAGCATACATTACTCGTGTTTATCGACAGATTCGTTTCCATCAAGAGGTCAATTAACTCGTTACACTTGAATATACAGGTTTTGGACGGGATGAATTATATGAGTGTGAATCGTAATTATTAGCTGTTACTGGATTGTAAGAGGCCCAAGTCCTGCCGCTGTGGCCTCTGGTTCTCGAGTCAGTCCCTTTTTCGCATCCTTCCTGTACCTGTCATACTCAAAGCCACACATACTGCTACCTTTCGACTGTGGCACCGGCCTCCCTACCGCCAGGGCACCCAAGGGAGCGTCGTGAAACATGGTCTGCCCATTCATTCACTGCCCTGTTTACAGCCCACCACGGGCCCCCGGCTGGGGAGTCCTTCGTGGCTGCCTGGCACCTCCTGCCTGCCCACTGCGCATGGCCTCTGTCTGCTTACGCTTTCAGAGCCGGTCTACCAGTGCTGTATCCCTCCTCTGTTGTACCTTCTCCCAGCTACACCCTCAGCCCTTTCTTATTTTTATTTTGATATAGGGTCTCACTAAGTTGTGGAGGGCCTAAGTTTCTGGGGCTGGCCTCAAACCTGCGATCCTCCTGTCTCAGCATCCCAAGTCCTGGGATTACAAGTGTGTGCCACCACGACCAGCTGCAGCTACACCCTCCTCCCAGCTAACCCTTGCCCTCCAAGACCACCCAGGTTCCAGCCTTCGCACGCCAGGCCCGTGTCCCCACAGTGGCTCTCTGTGCCTTCCTCCCCTGGTGCTCATCACCCTGGCCCTTGCACTAGCCTGTGCTCCTGGCAGAACCTGAGCTGAGTGACACTGCCCCCCTACCCTAGTAAAGAGGGGAGCCTGGAGCAAGGGGACCCCAAGTGAGAACTCCCGGGACCACAGGGCAGCACACGTGGGAATATGGCAGCTGCCCTGCACGAGCCCACGCACAGGGCTCTTGCTCGTGGTGCCCACCGAGGCTCTGTCCACCAGCCTTCTTAGCCCAACTGCTCATGTCCTCCAGGGGGATGAATGCTGTCATTGGAGAGCACACGCTGGGGAGATGTGCCCAGTGTCATTCCTATGGGTAATGGCTGCTTCTCTAGTTCAGCTGAGCTCCAGGACAGACGAGACACGTACCCAAGCACAGCAAGTGCAGGTGGGGCCTGGGGTCA